>NC_091128.1:152868743-153168743 GCF_040183065.1 Periplaneta americana | reverse complement strand
CGAAAACGGTAAAATTGTTAAAATGTGTACATTTAAATGTGAGCATTCACAATTAACGAAATGCTTGCCGGAGCCCGGGATCGGGAACGGAGAGTTGGCCAAGTTTCAACTTTGGCGTTCACGTTTCCGATCACAGCCCACTAGATTCATTATATTGCCATCTAAAAGCTATTTTGTCGTCGTATATTTTGTAGCAAAAAGACCGTGACATAACCTATGCATTATTTTGTTCTGTGCTCTGCATCATGGAGCAAGTTTTATTTGATGACATTCTAATATTGAGTGTTGAGGAAAATCCTTACGTTTACGATAAGCGGCGCGCCTCGTATAAAGATGATGACGTGTCTTTCAATAGCTGCATCTTTCAACACCGATCGGAAGCAAATCATATTTTATTACTGTATTGGTTGTATTACACACTACACATTCACGCTTCAATTCAATAACTACTGTTGTGTTCATTTTTGTTCTATTACAAATGTTTCTTCTCTAATTATTTTACGTTATGGTAGACTTAAAATAGGCTGTGATAATAAAGATGCATGGGCATATTTATAGTACCATACATAATGAAATGTTTCAGTTGAAATTTCGAAGTTGGTTAACCTGTGTTTATGTTGGCTGCCTTGTACTCATGAGAGAACGCCATTGGTCAATTATACACAAATAACATCAGAATGCGTAATATCGACTTTATATATCGTTATTGACATACATATCGATATGCATAGTCGTCTACGTTCTCGTTTTATTGTGAATCAAACATTTTCATATTCACGTCCTCTGCTTCTCGTTTTCATTCTGGTTCTCGTTCCCGGTTTATTGTGAACCAGCCTTAACACGTAATCGGAACCGTTTTACGGAAATGGGAATGAGAAATAATCTGTTAGGAAAGCGAGAACTCTGCACCCACCCACGTGGTCTGTGTTGCTGCATGTACATTTTACAAGTTCAGTATCACATGCTTTTGAAGAATGTCAGTCCTTGTAAAGTTATACTACCATTATTGTTCAAAGCTGCCGGTGGCCGATCATTTTTTTAATGTTAAAAGTAATGTAGTTTGCAGTACTTTCAATTTCAAACATATTTGTACAAAACTGACAACTTGGCTGTTGTCCTGTCTAGTACACAATGAATGGAAGTGAATTTCAGGGGCCAAAAAGATCTGCGATACTAATGTAGAACTACTTCCTCTTTGTTTTATATAAATCCAACTTCAACTTTCAGATATCCTCGAAAGTTTCAAATCATGAATTGTAGCTTATATAAAGTGCAATGAATAATATATTTTAATTTAAAAATTTAAAAAAAGTTTATATGGTGTCTTTCATAGCTTTGCGTTAAAACTGTTTTTATTGTGTCACCTCCTAGATGTGTTATAGTCTGGTTGAATGCAGCATTGTTAGATGGCAGTGGTAGCGAGCTTGCTGCACGACCAGTCGGTTTCTATTTCCCACCCATGCGCTGATTCAGAGGAGGGTCTCCTCCCTCTCCGTTCATTTACTTGCTTTCAAACTCTGCTTCTTTCTCTGGCCGATAGCACGCTGTTGTCTATGTGTGTTTACTGCAGTAAAGGAGGAATGGATTGACTTTCCTCCAAACAAACAATCTCGCATCCTTCTCACAGTTTTCTAGTAGCACATGAGCGCGCGTCGTTTAAAACTCGATTAACCGAGGTTTTCTTATAGCTGTGAACTTAAAAATTATCGAATCTTCCTCGAAATTCAAAGCATATATTTCATTTGGTATTTACTTTCAAAAGAAGAAAAATGTGAGGAGGAAGCTCCTCCCTTCCCTCCCCCGAGGAACCGCCACTGCACAGTCTATTTTCGTTCAGAAAGTTTAAGAAACAATACTAAGATATACATGAATATTATCCAGAGACCGAAACTTTGGCAGAATGCCTTTTTAAATGTGTTAAATCTATCTTCATTTTGAAAGTAAATCTGTACGAATTATACCTTTGTGATTGAAACGTCACAGTTTTATGTTGCCCTTTCCTGCCTTATTTTAATATAAATACCTAATTTAAAAAATAAATGGCTTTTTTGCCTTCATTTAATTATTTATCTATTATTTATTAATTCATTATTAAAAATTGCCTACAGGCATATTTTAATTTATTTCTATACCGCTACAATGAAAGTGACTTCACCGAATGCATATTAATGTCTTTCAGTCAGTCCATATTCTCTTTGCAACAATGAGACTGCCGTTCAAAAATGTATAACAGTAAGCGTTTTAATTATCGCTTCTGTTTATTTGACAAGGCAACAATGAGTGCGGTCTAACGTTATTTTTAACGGTTATTTTTCATTCAGTTTTCATTGCGACGTTGTTGTAGCTATAGTCGCGACGCTGTTATTCCCGGCGTGACTCCTCCTCTTTGCTTACGTCTTAGGAAGTGAAGGCTCTATAAAGTCTAGGTACGTAGTATCGTTCGCCATTTTTGCTCTTTCGTTGCCGAGCTACCATACGAGGAATCTATTTGCTACACCGTTAAACATTATCATGTCGTAGCTCCTATGATAATAAATCAAACGCACTGTAATTCAGCAAATAATTGAGACGCAAATAACGACTTAGTGTGCTTTCTGCGAACGCGAACGAAAGAGCCAAAATGGCGGACTATTATAATAAGTATTTACCTAGCCTTAAGAAGTGAATAACGTTTTCCTCAGCGAAACACAAGACGCACACGTTTAAATGTAGCCGACCAGCAACGCGATTGGCTGCCGGAAATTAGAGCGACGGGACTATAGCATTTCATATCTTTCAACTAAGAGTTGGAGAATTTTAATCTAGACGTTTTCTGTATCAGGTATGGTTTGAGAGTACGATATATTAAAAAAGTATTAGTCCTATTAGCATACAATGTCTGAGTTTCTGATCAACATTTCTTTCATTCATGGGAAAGAAGGCAGAGGACGGACACTGGAAAGTTTTCTTTTCTCAATCGTACTATCAGGGACTGGAATGCTTTACCTGCGGACTTACTAAAGGCTTTACCAACAACAAAAAATGTATTTGAAAATAGACTTAAGGACCTTACTAATAGACGGTAATTATACACAGTATTTAAAGGGTGTAAATGATATGTTGTTATTGAAGTGTTGTATCAGTGAAGAATTATGTTTGTGTCAGTGAAGTGTGTTGTATCAGTGAAGAAGTATGTCGTGTCAGTGAAACGTGTTCCTGTCAGTGAAGCTTTATAGTTTATAGTGGCAATGCAAAGTATTTGAACAGTGAAATGTTTTTGAAGTGTTAGTGAAATCAGGATAGAATCAGTGAAATGTGTCGTAGTTCCAGTGCAGTGAGTGAGTTGACAGCGAAATGAGTGTAATTTTGAAATGTACTTGTGCAGATATGAACATATCATACTCGTGGGTTTTAGTTCGATCTTAGTTTTAAGATACAAAGTAGATTTACTTCAAAATGTTATTTTAAGTGATCGGTTCATTTTATTTAGTATATTCCCTGTTATTATTATTATTGTTGTTGTTATTATTATTAATAATTATTGTTAGTATTAATTATTAGTATTATTATTAATTGTATTTTAATTAATACGTTTATTAGTGTCATTATTGAGTGTAATTAGTTACCACTGCCACCGGGTATATACCCATTGCAGTGTGAATAAATACATACATACATACATACATACAAGATACGTCACAAATACGCAGCCTCACGCATAATTACTAAGAAGCTTCAAATGAACAGAAAGTTTTAATTCTAGATTTCTGGAGTGTTATCGCTGCACGGCATATCAACTGCGTCAAGGACAAGAGCGCTGCATTTCCCCTTATGCAAAGTTTGGTTGGCGTGATTGTCCGGATGAGGAGAAACTTTATTTGGACGATGGCGGCGCGCCCTGTGGCAACATCTGCTGCCCGTGCGGTCTCGGCAGAAGGCGCTGAGTTGCAATATGGATTCCATTCTGCAGCTCTCGGAATTTTGAAACCGAAGTACAATGAATCAACCCTTTCATACTTCAGTTTTATCTTCCTGTAGAATAGCGACTACGAGAGGGAAGTGTTCTTTTATTGATGTGTCACGCGCACATGCTCTAACTACGTCAGCTCTGCGAGAATTCAGCTCAACTTAGAATACGTCTGAGTAGTCCCCTCTCTACTCTCAATTTCCTTTCATATGAATATTTCGTAAATAATAGTCTATTTCTCTTGAATGAATTTTTATTCCTGTCCACTGTAATTTTAAATTGCCATTACAATGCCCTCTTCTGCAGGCTGAAGGTTCATTGCCGCCCTCACATAAGCCCACCATCGGCCCCTATCCTGAGCAAGATTAATCCAGTCTCTACAATCATATCCCACCTCCCTCAAATACATTTTAAATATATTCCTCCCATCTACGTCTCGGCCTCTCCAAAGGTCTTTTTTCCTCCGACCTCCCAACTGGAATAACCAAGTAACCCATATTACCAAAAAAGTGCTTTCCATACTACATTCCTTAACCCTTAAGTACTCGCCTGGTAGAAAGTTACATAAACACTCGCGTCGGGTCAATTTCACCCACTGACACAAACTAAGATGTGGACGTGGATTCATGGCAAACTTATGGGGTAAATAAAATGTTTAAGCTGAAGTAAATGAAATATTTTTATTCTGAACTGTACATTATTTATATTGAACAGTTTACGCCTGTGGAGTAATGGTTAGCACGTCTAGCCGCGAAACCAGGTGGCCTGGGTTCGATTCCCGGTCGGGACAAGTTACGTGGTTGAGGTTTTTCCGGGGTTTTCCCTCAACTCAATATGATACATGAGGATTACTCATTCTCCTGACAACATTTTCCATAAGAAGTTCTTTAGCCAGGTTCTTCAGAAATATTCTTCTTTGTACTGTATCTTCTCTCTGGTATTCATCTTATAATAAACAACATATGAGTTGAGTGCTGAAACATTTATGATATGGAAGAACACTGCCAGTGGCCAGCTTCTTGTTCTACGTCCAACACTATAGTTGCTACACGATTGGTCGCATGAATCAACTTTACCTTTGGTACAGTTATAAAACGTCACAATTTCTGGCTTTTTGGAGGAACCTGTGTCTTCATCTATGACATCGTCAAGCTCAGAAAGTTCCCCCACAGATTCACCATCGTCATAGTGCATTACTTAGAATCGTATTCAACTCCCTTGCTATTTCTTCGTCTGTTACTAGTAATTCCCTCGACTTCGACTTCTCTGCAATTTCTTCGTCTGTTACTACTTTCTTTGACATTCTTTGAAAATAATAATAAAAAGAGCTGCATATACTGCTGAAATGAACGCGGAAAATGTGAAGAATATAATATAAAGCTTACATCAAATAATACTTACGCATAAATAAAGAAATCTCCTCAGTTATTCACAAAATCTTCCTGTCTTTTAGAAGAACACACATACTCGCGTCGGGTCAAATCACATATAAACCGCTGTTAGGGCTAAATGTTAAACTCAACAATGACTACAGCCAGACCGTTTCAAAGATTTCAACAATAGAAGAAATTACACACCACCGGCACTCTTCATATTACCTTCCAGCAAAGAAAACAGAGGAAAGAAAAAAACACTCGGGTCATATAGACCCGACGCGAGTACTTAAGGGTTAAACAGCATTCGAAAATTCCTTCCGCTATCACTCAAGAAAATACTAGTGGAAACACTAGTAATGCCCCACTTCAATTATTGTGATTTTCTACTGACTGACCTCAATGTCAACCAGTCGCAAAAATTACAACGTGTTCATTATTATTCTTGTGTTCGCTTCGTCTGCGAT
Source organism: Periplaneta americana (assembly GCF_040183065.1). Lineage (NCBI taxonomy): Eukaryota > Metazoa > Arthropoda > Insecta > Blattodea > Blattidae > Periplaneta > Periplaneta americana. Next base: position 153,162,957 of record NC_091128.1, on the reverse strand, counting down.
GTCCGTCGCGCTGACCACATTACCCCATCCTTCCAAACTCTAAACTGGCTACGGCTTAACGAACGTAGAAATTTTCATTCTCTTGTTCTCCTTTTGCAAGTCCTTCACACTTCTACACCTACCTACCTCGCCTCCCGTTTCAGTTACCTGTCATCATATCATAATCTCTTCACACGCACGCAAAATAGCCGCATACTAGCCATACCAACATAAGACATCATCCCATTCATCATCATACACAATCTCGCTCTAGCGCTCGTGGAATACCTTACCCAGTGACATCAGAGACTGTCGGAATTTAGTACCGTTCAAAAGCAAGCCTATTAAGCATTTTCTTACTGCGTAGAGTAGGTTTAATTTGTACTTTTGTACTTAATCAATAAAAGAAATGCTTCTCTCTTCTTATCTTTTACAATAAGCTGTCTAGCTTTTATTAATCAGTTAATCTTTTAGTACTTTGATTTTTATTTATTTGTAAATTTAATATTAATTGTAATTATAATTGTAATTGTAGTCTTAATATTGTAGTTGTAATCCCCTGATAGAGGGGAAGAGAAAGCCTGATGGCCTTATCTCTACCAGGTTAAATAAATAAAAATAATAAAACTAATCCAACTAACACTCTATACGCATTTCTGGATTTGCCCATACGTGCTACATGCCCTGTCCATCTCAAATGTCTGGATTTAATGTTCCTAATTATATCAGGTGAAGAATACAATGCGTGCAGTTCTGTGTTGTGTAACTTTCTCCATTCTCCCGTAACTTCATCCCTCTTAGCCCCATTAGAAATATTACTACATTTATTAAAAACATGTTCTAAGCATGTGTAAAGTACACATAGGCCTACATGAATTTTGCTACTATATCTCAGCTGGTTTCCCAACAGTAATGATTTGAATGAGATGGGCCATTTCATAGACTGGTAAACAAGAAACTGTTTTTTTTTTATCAGGCATTATCAGTCTAATCAACACAACTTTCTAACACTCCATGATATAGAATTATGAAATAGACAGTATTAAATTGGCATGTGTTTGAAAATTGAGTAAAGCTTTATTCAATAAATTGTAATTTATACCAAAATTACCCCGATCCTCCCCCTATTGACAAGCAAACAAACTGATGGGGGGCAGATAAAAAAGTTACATCTTTTTCTTTCATCATGTTAATAATGTCAAAAGAAGTACTTATACAAATTTTGGCCACTCGACCGCAATTACGAGGCCGTAAAAAATAAGTCGCCAGGGGCAGTTAACAGAAAGAAAACTCAATTTCATTGGAAAAATTAATTGGAAAAGACACAGCAATTGGTGAGCTATTTTTCAACATATTCCCCACCGGAATTGAGACATTTGTCATATCATGGGATCGACCGAGAGATGCAGACGGCTGTCAAACGCTGGTTCCGACAAAAGGATATAAAAATTGATCCCTTAGTATGAAAAAATGTTTAAATTCAAATGAGGTAGCCTATATGTTGATAAATAGCGCAACATTTGTCGTATCTGTTTCAATAAATATTTCCATGCAATTGTGTTTTTTCTGTAAAAGGCCCCAGGAAAAATCACTTTTTGGACGACCTCGTAATTGCGTTCGAGTGGCCGAAATATATATAAGCACTTTTTTTTTACATTATTAACATGGTGGAGGAAAAAAAATAACTTTTTTATCTGCCGTCATCAGAATGTTTGCTTGTGAGTGGCGAAAGTTACTATGAATAATAAAATCTGTATCAGCTGTATCAAAAGTATTTTTATTTGAAACTTTCTAGGAGAGGAAATAAAGAAGTAATAGATGAATATTTATTAATTTATTACCGTAGAATTTGTAATGTTATTGCAAGTTATCTTGAACTTCCTGAGCGAGGACAGAGGGGCAGAGGGAAGGAAGCGCGTAACGTGGGCGGAGCCAACTGAGTTGTTTGCGCATGCTCCGCATCATAATCTCTTGTCAAGAAACATAGAACTATTTCCTTCACTGCGTACCAATAGTGTTAACATGGAACAGCAACCACAGGGTAGTAATTATTGTGAAATCACATCACCGCGGAGAAAAAGTAACGCTGTTGTCCACAGCGGAGAAAGAGAAATTATCGCAAATATAATTAAGTATTGCGAGGAGGAAAAATTAAACAAATGTTTGCTGGAACCTCTTGATAAGGAATATGAAAGAACGGCTAAATACTCTGGCAAAAGTATTAGTTCCGTGAAGAGAATTAAGAATAATATTGAATTACAACCGAATGAACCTCACACTACTCCGGGAAAGAATAGGTATGTAATGTTTAGAAATTATTACTACAATAGTTATGTACAAGAGTGTGTGTACTGTGAGCGACATAATGAATTACTATTGTAAGTTATTATTTTGTTATAGTTCTGCAAAACATATTTCATTCCAGAATTAGGACTTGTGTAAAGTTGAAATGGACGACTTCGATCAACATGTCATTCGGGATACAATCGAAGAATAATTCTATCTTGTTCAGAAAGTAGTACCTACGTTTAAGAAGATAATTCCGAATGGATGATAACATTGAATTAAATTTGGACCAAGCGATGATGGCAGCAATCTACATTGTACATATTACCTGTAGGTGTAAGTCATGTAGGCCTATATAATGTATAGAAATAGCTATAGTAACTCCGCCATTGCCGGTCCCCAGCCCGGATGAGAGAGGAGGAGTGCACAAACGATTATATTTAAATACATACTAATTACAGGTTAATTAAAACGTGCTACAAAACTATGTTCTCCTCTCAGAACCGGAGTGTCGTGAGATGATGTCTGTATTGAACCAATTCTTTTACAAAAGAAAGCCGTAAAGTGAAAGAACCAACGTTTTCTGAAAAGAGTCACGTTACCCGAGGGAGGAGCATCCTTGCCGTGTTGTTACGTTGATGAGCACATGCCGTACCGAGCAGTTCCAAAGACAGACTTAGGCCCGGTTTCTTCAACTTTTGTTAAAATGCACCTAACATAGCGTTAATTAACTGTAAGTTAAAGGTATGAATTGCTGTTAAAAATATTGCGTTTCTTCAACTTCACAATTCACATTTTAACATTCTGTTTGTTAACTCTCTGTTATGACCAGAGATTCTAGAGTTTAACCATAACCTATAACCAAGTATAGCCTCACTTCTGTTTTCTGAACTCTGACAATTGCGATTCTCGCTTGTTTCCGTTGTTTGATTCAGAGAGGATAGAAGTCTTTCTATTCTCTCAGGTTTGATTTCTGCTTCTTTCCTCGTCTGTATCACAATAGCGTGGAGCGGCGTATTGGTATTGCTGTTATGAAATGGAAAATACTGGGACAAAATGAAATCTTGGGACTAATTTCTCTCGTTCGAAAGAAACCTTCTGCTGGAAATTATTTCGCAATATAAACCAATTATTGAGATTAAACAAACAAACGGATCTAAGTTGAAAGCGAAAAGTGAGGCTTGGCAGAAAATAGCCAATACCTTTGTATGAACTTCTGTTCTGTCAAATCACTGAAATTGTCCGCTTTCTTTATGTATTCATGGACATAACTTTCTACATAATCCAGATATATAAGTTCAGCATCTAACGCACCAGCCATATTGGATACTTCTATGCTAACAGAGAGTTAAATGATTTAACTGCATGAAATTGGACAGTTAAATTAACAGATTTTAACAGCCTGTTAGTATTAACAGTAGTTGAAAAAATGCTTCAACTGTTAAGTTCACAGTTAAAATGGAATAACCCACTGTTATAATTTAACAAAGGTTGAAGAAACCGGGCCTTAGGGGATGTAAGGTTCAAGATAACTTGCAATAACAGTATATCTTAAATATAAAAGTTAACTCTATTCTAAACATTCACAAGAAGTTTTTAATCAATATTTAACAAGATAAAACTTATATTCATATCATAATATGTCTAGCAACTCACAATGATGACATGATTAAAAGTAAAGAGAAGAGAGGCACAGAAGAGGTCAAAGACTTCTAAATAAACTCCTCATTACCTTTCTTTAGGTGAAATTGTCTAAGGTAAAGTTTCACATTTAATAAAGCGACATTAAGTAAACGGTAGCATAGCAAATCAGTACATAAAATAAAGCTATATAAGGGTTCAATTCCCTTCAGTCCTCAGCAACAGCCGGTGTACTGACCACAATATAGAACATGCTTTGTTAAAATTCTTAGTACACCACCCAGTTGTAGTAGCCGGGCTTACAAAAGAAGCCTCTCCTCATTACGTGTTCACTGTGATAAAAATGCCATCAGTTTACAAAGCACTTCTAGGTCGGCTGTACCCTCACTGAAGAGTTTGTTACAAGGGGCAACAGGGGGAGCGTCATTTAAAATTCAGTGTGGAACTCTCTTCTAACAAGTGGCAATATGAAGCAACCCTTTGTTTCGGCAGTATTACATATTCCACGCAGAAAGGAGGACACACGTGCTCTGACACAGACACAGTATCAGTTACAGCGCTCTGGAGCGCAAATTAATTTTTACACACTCCAAACTTCATCAGCGAGATTATATTGGTCTGTGGACATGCCACTTCTGAGCCCGGGACATCAGCGTCTCTGTCGCACCCCATATTGGCTCAGTTTTATTATTGAGTAATTATAACTGCGGCCGCCAAATCCCTGGATCAGGTACGGCAGAGGCTAACCCGACGTTATTTTTACTACCAAAGGTCGTGTCATTAGCACAACTAACTGTATTCAATCCCATATCGAAAATTATCCCTCTATCGGTTTTTCATAACGCTGGTGGGTATACTCTAAACACAAATTTTGTGAATTTTCGACCTAAAACTGATAGGAATATGATGAGATTTCTTTGATTTAAAGTCAGCACGACGTCGAATCTCCACCAAAAGATAACACAGACCACCACATTGACAACAGACAAGCCCCAGGCAGGATTCAAACCGACATCCTTGACTTCTGCACCGCATTGAAGCAAATTTATCACGATCGAAGCAGATTTTACGGATTATTAAATACAGTAGTTATCGGCCCATTGCTTTAGCTGTATCATCTTTTTTTCAAGCAATAATTTCCTGTTTTAATTAGGAACTTCATTTAAGTTAACCGAAACCGTTGTCCTTTCTCTTATATTTTTTTAACCCTGCGCTGGTGACCTGAAAGAAAATTACATCAGTAGTGACGTGGGGTTTGAAATACCCCATTTCATTTTTGGCTTTTTACTGAATATGACATGGAACATACTGAAGGAAGTATTGCAAGCAGCTAGACGAATCCCCACGTAAGAAACCAGAGTTAACCGAAACCGTTGTCCTTTCTCTTACTTTTTTTAACCCTGCGCTGGTGACCTGAAAGAAAATTACATCAGTAGTGACGTGGGGTTTGAAATACCTCCATTTCATTTTTGGCTTTTTACTGAATATGACATGGAACATACTGAAGGAAGTATTGCAAGCAGCTAGACGAATCCCCACGTAAGAAACCAGAGTTAACCGAAACCGTTGTCCTTCCTCTTACTTTTTTTAACCCTGCGCTGGTGACCTGAAAGAAAATTACATCAGTAGTGACGTGGGGTTTGAAATACCTCCATTTCATTTTTGGCTTTTTACTGAATATGACATGGAACATACTGAAGGAAGTATTGCAAGCAGCTAGACGAATCCCCACGTAAGAAACCAGAGTTAACCGAAACCGTTGTCCTTTCTCTTACTTTTTTTAACCCTGCGCTGGTGGCCTGAAAGAAAATTACATCAGTAGTGACGTGGGGTTTGAAATACCCCCATTTCATTTTTGGCTTTTTACTGAATATGACATGGAACATACTGAAGGAAGTATTGCAAGCAGCTAGACGAATCCCCACGTAACAAACCAGAGTTAACCGAAACCGTTGTCCTTTCTCTTACTTTTTTTAACCCTGCGCTGGTTACCTGAAAGAAAATTACATCAGTAGTGACGTGGGGTTTGAAATACCCCATTTCATTTTTGGCTTTTTACTGAATATGACATGGAACATACTGAAGGAAGTATTGCCAGCAGCTAGACGAATCCCCACGTAACAAACCAGAGTTAACCGAAACCGTTGTCCTTTCTCTTACTTTTTTTAACCCTGCGCTGGTGACCTGAAAGAAAATTACATCAGTAGTGACGTGGGGTTTGAAATACCTCCATTTCATTTTTGGCTTTTTACTGAATATGACATGGAACATACTGAAGGAAGTATTGCAAGCAGCTAGACGAATCCTCACGTAACAAACCAGAGTGATCTAGTAACAAACAAAAAACAAAGCAAGGTGGAGTGTGTCAAACCCCACGTCACAAACGCAGGGTTAATGAGGACATTAACAAAATTTGTAGTATGTGTATAGTGAGGATCACATAAGAACAGTTCCTAAACAGCAAATATTGTCGTCTTGTCAATGTTGCCAACTGTTACCAGATATCACGCGATCCTACGTACTAAATGACTTATGTACTTACAGTACTTTATGTTGAAAGGTTATTCTAAGTAGTTTAATAATTTGTAACATATTTTCGTAGGCAAACTATACGGGAAAGGGATCAACATGTCAAGTATTTTGTCTGGCAATATGAAATTCATTGGTTTGACTAAACAATTGACTCACGAGACCTAACATAAAAACGTATTTTGTTTGACCACATGAAATTATTAGTACTAACTCCGAAAACTTACGTGATTATAATTTTGAATTATAACCACAACCCAACACACAAAATAACTATTATGTATTAATATTAATACTGATATTTATTAGTTGTTAGTATATTCAAATTTCATTAGCCTCCAGTAATCGGCTCAGAAATCTAGTACAATTTTATTTTATGGAACTCTAGTACCGACAAATATTGTCGATATTTGTCTCAGCTGCCAACATACCAGTTTCAAAATCACTACCATTTGTAGTATTTGCCAGTATCGAAATTCGAAACGAAGTTGGCAAAAGAAAATTCAACCTGCAAACTAGAAACTCACCACAATCCACTAGCATATGTAGTAATGGGAAAAAAATGGTTAGGTTTTACCCTTAGGGTATGAAGTAAGCTGACCCGGACTATATATATTTATTAGCACTAGAATTCGGTATACACCCGGTGGCAGTGATATATAATATACAATAATACCAATACAATAATTACAGCAACAAAAAATAAAATAAACGTAAATTTACTTCTAACTATAAAGAAATAGATGCAATAAACCTAGAACTATAAATAATAACTATGCTAAAATAACGCCTACAATAAGCAAAAGTAAACCTAACTTATAAATACTTCTATTTCACCCAACTATTACCAATTTAAGTAATTACATTTCACCTTAATTAATTACATATCAACGTAATTAATTACATATCATCTTAATTAATTACATATCAACTTAATTAATTACATTACAATTTAGATAATTACACTCCACCTACAATTAAATTTTCAGTCTAATCTTCTCAACTTACTTACTTACTTACAAATGGCTTTTAAGGAACCCGAAGGTTCATTGCCGCCCTCACATAAGCCCGCCAGCGGTCCCTATCCTGTGCAAGATTAATCCAGTCTCTATCATCATACCCCACCTCCCTCAAATCCATTTTAATATTATCCTCCCATCTACGTCTCGGCCTCCCTAAAGGTCTTTTTCCCTCCGGTGTCCCAACTAACACTCTATATGCATTTCTGGATTCGCCCATACGTGCTACATGCCCTGCCCATCTCAAACGTCTGGATTTAATGTTCCTAATTATGTCAGGTGAAGAATACAATGCGTGCAGTTCTGTGTTGTGTAACTTTCTCCATTCTCCTGTAACTTCATCCCGCTTAGCCCCAAATATTTTCCTTAGCACCTTATTCTCAAACACCCTGAACCTATGTTCCTCTCTCAGAGTGAGAGTCCAAGTTTCACAACCATAAAGAACAACCGGTAATATAACTGTTTTATAAATTCTAACTTTCAGATTTTTGGACAGCAGACTGGATGATAAGAGCTTCTCAACCGAATAATAACACGCATTTCCCATATTTATTCTGCGTTTAATTTCCTCCCGAGTGTCATTTATATTTGTTACTGTTGCTCCAAGATATTTGAATTTTTCCACCTCTTCGAAGGATAAATCTCCAATTTTTATATTTCCATTTCGTACAATATTCTGGTCACGAGACATAATCATATACTTTGTCTTTTCGGGATTTACTTCCAAACCGATCGCTCTACTTGCTTCAAGTAAAATTTCCGTGTTTTCCCTAATCGTTTGTGTATTTTCTCCTAACATATTCACGTCATCCGCATAGACAAGAAGCTGATGTAACCCGTTCAATTCCAAACCCTGCCTGTTATCCTGAACTTTCCTAATGGCATATTCTAGAGCAAAGTTAAAAAGTAAAGGTGATAGTGCATCTCCCTGCTTTAGCCCGCAGTGAATTGGAAAAGCATCAGATAGAAACTGACCTATACGGACTCTGCTGTATGTTTCACTGAGACACATTTTAATTAATCGAACCAGTTTCTTGGGAATACCAAATTCAATAAGAATATCATATAATACTTCCCTCTTAACCGAGTCATAAGCCTTTTTGAAATCTATGAATAACTGATGTACTGTACCCTTATACTCCCATTTTTTCTCCATTATCTGTCGAATACAAAAAATCTGATCAATAGTCGATCTATTACGCCGAAAACCGCACTGATGATCCCCAATAATTTCATCTACGTACGGAGTTAATCTTCTCAAAAGAATATTGGACAAAATTTTGTACGACGTCAACAAAAGTGATATTCCTCGAAAGTTACCACAGTTGGTTTTGTCCCCCTTTTTAAAAATAGGTACAATTATGGACTCCTTCCATTGTTCTGGTACAATTTCCTTTTCCCAAATAGCAAGTACAAGTTTATACATTTCGCTATATAATGCACTCCCACCCTCTTGTATTAATTCTGCTGGAATTTGATCGATACCTGGAGACTTGTACTTTTTCAGATTTTCTATCGCAATTTCGACTTCTGAAAGCGTGGGTTCGGGTATAAATGGCTCAGCAGTTTGTATTTCAATTTCGTCCCGATCATTTCTATTTGGCCTATGTACATTTAGTAGTTGCGCAAAATAGTTTTTCCATCTGTTTAGGATTGATGGAGAGTCTGCAAGCAAGTCACCATTCTCATCCTTGATCACGTTTACCCTTGGCTGATATCCGTTCTTAAATTCCTTTATACCCTTATATAAATCTCGAATGTTTTTATTCTTACTATTTGTTTCTACCTCATTCAGTTTTTCCTTCAAGTAACCTCTCTTTTTATTCCTAAGTGTACGACTTGCTTCCCGTCTTTCATTGAAATAATTATCTCTCTTCTCCTCAACTGGATCCTGTAAGAATTTCAATTTTGCCTGTTTCCTTCTTTCTACTACCATGCAACAATCTTCATCAAACCACGGTTTCTTTTTCTTAGTTTCATAATAACCTATGCTCTGCTCAGCTGCAATTTTGATACTATCTCTGATATTTTCCCACACGCTATTAACATCTAATTCTTTCTCAACTTCGTCGGAACTTTCTAAAGTGGCAAACCTATTCGAAATTTCGACCTGATAATTTTGCTTAGCTTCCTCGTCCTTTAATTTAAAAATATTGAATTTAGTAATATTAACTTGTTGCTCTACTCGCTTGGCTACTGATAATCTTTCTCTTAATTCTCCAATCACCAAATAATGGTCAGAATTACAGTCTGCACCCCTGAAAGTTCGAATATCTACTATACTAGTATGTCTCCGTTTATCTATCAAGATGTGATCTATTTGGTTGTGTGTCAATCCATCTGGAGAAGTCCAAGTATATTTATGTATATCCTTATGGGGGAATGTTGTACTTTTGACAATTAAATTTTTCGATGTGGCAAAGTTGACTAATCTAACTCCATTGTCACTACTAATTGCGTGTAGGCTCTCTTTTCCAATAGTTGGTCTAAAAATATCCTCCCGTCCTACTTTAGCATTGAAATCCCCCAATAAAATTTTCATGTGATATCTAGGGAACTGATCAAAAGTATGTTCCAATTCCTCATAGAAGCTATTCTTTATATGGTCGTCTTTCTCTTCTGTAGGGGCGTGAGCATTTATAACTATGATGTCGCACCATCTACCCTTAAGTACTAAATATGATAACCTGTCACTGATAAATTCGACCTTTTTTACTGCTGATTTTATTCTTTTATGAACAAAGAATCCTGTTCCTAATTGGTGATTATTGTTTCCTTCCCCATAATACAACAAGTAATCTCCTATTTGTGATATGCCATTCCCATCTAACCTAACCTCTTGTACTCCTACGAAGTCTATTCTATATCTAGCTAGTTCTTTTGCTACTAATGTTACCCCTCCTGTTCTATAAAGACTAGTTACGTTCCAAGTGCCAAATCTCAAATCCTTATTCCTTTGCTGTGGTCGTGCCAGAGAATCAGTCCTATTCCGAGGCTTATTATAGGGATACGTAACAAGCTGTTTTTTACGGTGATGGGTTGTTAGCCCTTCGCCCAACCCCCAAGCTGGAGGACCACCCCTTATCGGCTGTCCACGACTGCTTATTCAATATATTCGCAGCTACCCTCCATATCTGGAGGCCGTCTCCTCTATCCGCAACCTGAGGACGCGCCATGCCGTGGTGATAGGGACCCACAATACATGGCTAATCTTCTCAACATTTCCTTAAATGTATTTTGAGAGAACCACCCTGAAAGATTGCCACAGCTAAGCTGTTCCAGTCTACTATTGTGCGGTTAACAAAGGAAAATTTTGCTACGTCCGTTCTTTGTTTTCTACATTTAAACTTCCTAATACGATCAGTCCTGCGTAAATCTAAAGTCTATATCTAATGGTATTGAGAGATACATTGTCCATTTTACACAACAATCACTTGTATAACACTACATAATATTGTTTACTTCATTTCAATTATTCTTCATTGTACTTTTATCTCTTGTTTCTGCGAAATAAAACTGTAGCCTACTTTATTTTTAAGTTTATCATTGTTTTATATTCTCTCCGCAAATCAAATTGTACTTTATTTTTATGTTAACCTGAACTTTGTATTCTGGATCCTAGCGGTCTGCCGTAGATGTCGGCTAGATGTTTTATTGTTTTATTGGGTTATTTTACGACGCTTTATCAACATCTAGGTTATTTAGCTTCTGAATGAAATGAAGGTGATAATGCCGGTGAAATGAATCCGGGGTCCAGCACCGAAAGTTACCCAGCATTTGCTCGTATTGGGTTGAGGGAAAACCCCGGAAAAAACCTCAACCAGGTAACTTGCCCCCACCGGGATTCGAACCCGGGCCACCTGGTTTCGCGGCCTGACGTGCTGACCGTTACTCCACAGGTGTGGACGGCTAGATGTTCCAAATTATGTAATTAGTAATATAATGTATAATTAATTTCAGGGGGTTATTTTTTTAGATATTTCGAACAAAATTTAATAAAATTTCGCTCTTTTTTGCTTCCTTTTCGAGATTTCGTAGATATACATGAATTAGAGTTTAACAACGATCGAAAAAGCAAGACTTATAGCGTCCGCAAAGCCGAAAACCAGCACGACAATCTTGTATACTTCGCGTCGTTGATGTAAAGACTGCTTGTGAGTGTTTCAAGACATCGGGAGTGATCAACTCTCGAACATCAAACAGCCTTGAATCGCCACAGTTGTCTATACCAAACTGAACTTTTATCTGTTTTGACAACTGTTATATATTATGTACAAACAATCAAGTAGCCTATTTGAAACATCATCTCTACCTTTCAGTGTATAATAATCCGTTCCCCAGTCTTTATTTAATTACTAGGCCCTTATTAAAAGGCTGGGAATTTTCTTTTCATATGTTTAAGATCAAGACGTGTACAATCTCAAACAAAAAAATATATATGTATAATACCTAACGCTTTATTCAACATTATGCTTTATCTTTCTTGGAAATGCAAATTTATTTGAAATCGTTTTTTTTCTATGTATCTATAGCTATAACCACTGGTAACATCTGATAATAGAATCAGAACATTTTGACAACTAAGATACTGTTTTGTTTGTCTTTTTGTTTCAATTAAACATCTCTAATGTTATTTATTTCAATGATGTATGTTATTCAAAGTTACGAAATCTTTCCACGTGGGCCAAATGCTATTTGGAGAATGATGAGCAAGACTCGAAGCGCACGAGAGTTATGAGACGAGACTCGAAAGAGAAGTGCAACGAACAGAACGAGCGAGAGCGGCAGTTAGTTTTGTTCATCTCTAATATGAATGTTCTCCATGAATATGATTATGTAAAATATTTAAATGACATCACTAGACATTTACTAACTTCTGGCCAAATATCTTTTAAAACTCAAAATAATTGGAAGTTTCATACCTGGCGTTCTTTGTAGTGCTATTACCGATCATGATCAGACATCGGATTCTAAGGCAAATGCCTATTTTTTTTCTTTAGGAGAAAAGTAAAAATAATTATTAATATTTGTGTTTCATGCAAATTGAAAGGTATTCAAAGAGTTTTATAGTGCCCTAAAATGCCCTAAAACGGTTATTAGAGCCTAATTTGTTAATATTCGCCTAAAAATGCCTAACTCACTGTAAAGTTTCGCATTTTACTCTTACTTCTTATAATTTATACATGCATTCGCTGCGAAATTTAAGGCATTTAAAAAGTGGAAAGTTTGCTTCACACCGGCCATGAAACCATTGATAAAGGAAACAAAATGTTTTGAATCTCACGACACTCGCAATAGATTTCACCGAATTTAACATGTTTGGAGGCATAAATGCCGACAAAGAACCAACCTTAGTTTTGAAGCAGGCAACAATCACAACATGTGCTGCTACCAATTCAGAGATATACTATACTATAAAAATGACTGTTTTCGGTCTGAAACCGATTAGCTGTACTGCCCTTCAGAGTGTCATAAAATCACAATTTTTGGAGAAAGAGTGTTTTTGAAATATTTATGAAAAGTCGTAAAACTGCGAATTAGTAGGGTAAACCGTTACAAAATATTTAACCGAATGGCCCTCCTAGTGTCAACACTACCAGGAAATGCAATAATAAGTGGAACTTTGTATTTTTGTCCAATTGAATCTCAATAACAACGGTTCATTTGAATGCTCGTTAACAGTTGCCCTTTCCCTCACCTTATTTGTGTTGAGAAGTTTTGAGCGGTAGGACGTTTTCCTGTGAAGTTTAACGCGATAATGCCGAAAAATATAAGTGCAAAATCTACATTGATCCGGCAATGGCTAACAGAATATTCAGAATTCACTTATGATGGAAAAATAATATTCTGCAAGATTTGTAGCAAACAGGTATGTAACAATAGTTGAAATATATAAATTATATTAATTTTAATGAGTAGGCCTATAATATTTATACATTGACTGAGCTATCCTGAGGTATAATTCTTTTTAAGACCACTACACTTTAACCTTTTAAATTCCGATAGTTAAAGTATTTGCAGGTCATTAAAATTTTGATTGTTCGAACCCACTAACTTTGTGATAGAAATACGGCAATACAACAATTAGGATTTTATTTTAATTCAGTTTACTTTACATTTTTAGATTTCGCAAGAAAAGAAGTGCCACCTAAAGCAGCATGTGCAAGGAGCGGCTCATAAGGCTAAAGCTCAGCAGAAAAATCAACTGCAACAAACTTTACTAACACAGCCTACTTCATCCAATCTCAGCAGCAATTTCTATGCTGATATAACCAGAGCGTTTGTTGCTGCTAACATTCCCTGGAATGCAATTGAAAATCCGGTTTTAAGACAGTTTTTACAAAAATACTGCAAACAAAATATCCCATCTGAGTCGACCCTAAGAAAAAATTACTTAGACGGAATATACAATGAAACTTTAGCTTCCATTCGGGAGAATATAGGTGATTCTTACATATGGGTCTCTGTGAATGAAACCTCAGATCCTATGAATAGGTATATAGCAAATATGGTAGTAGGAAAACTTAGTCCTGATGGACCTTCGATTCCACACCTCGTATGTGTTAAGGAACTTTCGAAAGTGAATAGCCAAGCCATTGCTTATTTTGTAAATAAAGGCCTACAGTCTTTATACTCAGGTAATATAGACGATTGTAAAGTTCTGTTGTTTTGTACTGATGCTGCCTCATACATGGTTGCTGCAGCTCCGCTTCTTAAAACATTTTATCCTAACCTCACGCATGTAACCTGTCTAGCACATGGCCTTCACAGGGTTTCTGAAACAATCCGGAATGAAGTTCCTCTTGTCAATTCGTTTATTTCTAACACAAGAAAATGTTTTTGTAAAGCCCCATCCAGGATTTCAATATTCAGAGAGAACTTTCCAGATATACCACTCCCACCTCAGCCGGTTGTTACACGATGGGGAACCTGGATTCAGTCAGTGGTGTATTATTCTAAGTATTTTAAAGAAGTGGTCAGAGTTATTGATAAATTACCTGAAACTGATAGTGCAGCGTGTGTGAAAGCAGTGAAAGATTGTCTGAATGACTCACGAGTGAAAAACGATATTGCCTACATAACATCAAACTTTTCTTTCATACCTGCAAGCATTGAACAATTAGAACGTGAAAAACAATCTCTTTGTAGCCAAATAGCAATAGTAAAGGAAGTTCAAGTGAACATACATTCTGCTTTGGGCGAAACTGGGAAAAAAGGTAAAAATAAGTGGGACAACGTATTAAATAAGAATGTAGGATTTTCATTGTTGGAAAAAGTATCAAGAGTGATATCGGGGGGAAAGTGTAAATGTTCCAGTAAGTATTGATGTTTCTATTGTACCTAATTTAAAATTTGCGCCTCTCACATCAGTTTCGGTTGAAGGAAGTTTTTCTGCTTTCAAAATGATTCTCAGTGACAAAAGGCAAAGGTTAACTGTGGAGAATTTAGAAAAAATTCTGGTGGTGTACTGTGCAGATAGTTATAATAAAGTCTGAGCATGGAACTGAATTTCAATAACTTAAAATGAGTAATCTTGATATAAATAATCATTATTTCATTAGTTTCAATATATTAAATTTGTGCAGCTCTGTTTATAAATATAATATAGTATTCTTTTTTAATGTTTAAACATACTTTTTTGTGCGTATTTTAGTGTATAACTAAAACTTTCAGTGAAAGAAATAAGTATGATACCTTGATGTGCCTAAAATGCCTATTTTCATTAAAATAGAGCCTAATTTTACAAATTTTGAGCTTATTTTAGGCGCCTAAAACTGAAATTTTTAGTGCCTAAAAATCCGATGTCTAATCATGATATTGTTTTCAGTCTATTAAAAATTCCGAACAATATATACAACTCCACACCATCTGTTACTCTTTCATACAAAATACTTAATAAATTAATTATCCTGATTTGATTACATGTATCCAAAAAGAAACCTGGGAATTGGTTTGTAATTGTAACGATGCTAACGTCTGTTTTCAAATTTTCTGTTATTAATAATCAAATATAGATAAAAATACTGTGACTTTTTATTCTCATTAACCACCACACACTCCACAACAATGTGACTTTTATTCTTAATAATTCACCCTACAACACTGGGTATTCCAGTCAACACAGCAACGCAGTAGTCGTTATTGCACTCTACATGACGACAATGGAAATACACGACGTGTATTATTGAGAAGAACAACAATGTACTCCTAATTTCAATTAATGTTCACAATGCACTATGTGCAGAACAAAACTGTCAGTTCACAGTTCGCTTGCCTTGACTAGTTCTTCTAGTTCATTGTTCAAGTTCACTGCACATCGAACTCAGGTCTTCCGAGCTGCGTCACAGTTGCCTGGTAGACATGGTTACAGTTACGGACTCACTCAAGTTCACTGCACGTCGAACCCAGGTTCCCCAGATATGGTTCACTACACGTCGAACTCGAGTCTTCCAGATGCGGTCCGCTGCACGTCGAACTCAAGTCCTCTTGCTCGCTGCTGTCCAAGACAAGACTTGGATACTGACTGACTATCTGTCGAAAACTGACCCTCTGTCGGCCACTAGCGCTTTTATTTATTACACCATAATTTTTCCAGAATCTTTGATTCGCGTGGCTTTCAGAACCTTCGAGAAAATTCCGCTACTAGATATTTCCCTTGCTCTCTCCTCTCCGCGCCGTCACCGTAGCCTTCCCCCCTCACTCCGTACCGAGCTACAGCTCCTACCGAAGCTCGAGTTTCCGTTTCCCGGCGCCTTCCTCCTCGCTAGATGCGCGCGCACACTCCTGAGGCAACCAGAACAATCCAGACTGGTGCCACAATATCATTATTATCAACAGTTAAAAGAAGTTTTTTAGTAAATCCAAAAAATAAATAAAACCCTGGATGACGACCGACATTGTTAATTCTATTCCTATAAGAGACAAAAATGCTTTAAAGGTTAAAAAGAATCCAAGTAACATACAAATAAAAAAAATACTACAGAAAATACAGAAATATGTTAACCTTTGTCATGAGGAAAACGAAAATTAAATATTAATGACTCCAAATTGTATAAATTTGTGTCCTTACAGTCTAGAAGATGCACGTGTGGACCTTTGGATTCTTGCATAATGTATTTTATGCTCCACCATGCCGAAATGTAGTAATTATACACCTGGTAGCAGTCCTTTAATGCACCTCATTCAAGTACACCTATTCATTATAATTCAGTTGTTCACCCAATGTGAAATCTCTATTGTACTGATTGTACCATTATAAAACCGCAGGTATTGATTATTCTCGGATATGCAATCGAAAGACAATTAGCGAAAAGTACGGATGCTGGAAATCCAATACTGTCGCAGAAGGTTATGTTCTGTTATTATAATAATTAGCGTTAATTGTAAATAATATTCAAATAAATTCAATTTGTCACCTCGTTTTTCAATGTCTAATTTAATTTCAATGTTATATCAATATTAATATTTAGTTTATTCTCTAGATTATATCAAGGTCAATGTGGACATCTGTTCCTCGGAAGAAGTCAATACTTTCGCGTCTGTGCACATCTCACAATTTACGAGCTATGCACAAGGTCACTTCCGCTCTTCAGTCACATAAGAATAAAATGAATACTTCTGAATAATTTCAAGTTAGAAATATGGTCGAGCATAAAAAGTCGTATGAAACTTGACTATAATGGTAATTAAGACGCTCGTATGAAAATTATGAAACTCGCTTGCGCTCGTTTCATAAACATACTCGCGACTTAATTACTCTCTTGTTGTCGTTTCATAAACATACTCGCGACTTAATTACTACCATTATAGGCTCGTTGCATAATGTACTATTATTTTTTACTTATTGTAATTTTAATGTATTCGTGTATTTTATTGACAATGTCTATGTATATTTGCCTCTGACAATAAAGTTTATCTGTCTATAAATTTATCTATCTATAGTGATTACAAAATACATTTTTGTTGTGTTGCTTCGTCGTTATCAACATAGTACAGAGTGCAATAGCGTTGTTTTGTAAATTCTACGGGAACACAATGTATTAAACATGTCTGTTGTGTTTTGTGGGTGTCATAGCAGCGACAACTCAATATATTAGACGTGTTAATATTTATTCTCTGCAAATTTAATACACTTTACGATAAAATTAGTCAGTCGTGTTGTTGTACTTTTATAGGCAATGTATAACATTGGAATTAAATTTGTTTTGTGCTATGTAAATGCACAATGCTCATGGTCATGACTTCTGTATTTGTAACTGAAATTTTCGAATCCGAAGCTAATTGATCATTAATAATATATTACTACTGTTTTACACGTCAATGCCAGCTCCATCCGACTATTAATTGATTATATTTACGTAGGTAATGGGCAAAAACGTGATGCCTCTTGATTGATTGATAAATGACGTCTTTTTTTAAATTACTTGGTCTGATTAGGCCTATATAAATGCTTGTAATGCATTTTGTGCGAGATCGTGCGTATTTGCTTGCTTTCCGCACAAAACCAATACGCGGTAAGTGTGAAATACCACATTCAGTATTCCCAACGTAACACACATAACAATTTCCCTATTCTTACCGCTTAAGCGTCATATTCATTTTACTGCTTTAGGCTTTTAACATATTATTTTTAAAGACGTTGAATATAGCAATAATTATAAATTGGAAACATACCACAGCAATTTCACCTAAATTGCACTGTTAATTATTGTTTTTAAATATTTTGCACGACAAAAGCAACATTGGTACTAAGATTCACAAAACTGCAACCACAGTCTCCAGTGCATCGACTTCCTGCCAGACGGAGGGTTTATCAAATGCTGCCATCTATAGTGCTAATGCTTCAACTTCGACGGAAACTGGAAAATCAATATTCATGCAAAAAAGTTTCACAATAGAAAAAACTGGTGGTGGTGCTACAGTGACTCTGAATAACTGCACAAATGTGACAATTAATTTTAATGTGCAGAAATAAATAATTTTGTTATAATTTCAATGTGCAGAAATAAATAATTTTCTTAAAGTATTAAAATAAAAAATAAATCATTACATAACCTTACCGTTTCTTTTAAGTTCGCATTTATAGACCGGGGGGAAAAAAGACAGCCGTATATCACGGCCTGCTGGAGTATAGTAAACATAGAAAACATTTTATAGGAACAATGTTGAAGATAGATATATTTGTTTTCAAAAGTTGCCGTCATTGAACAGAAACCAAGATGGAGATTTCATTGCAATTAATTAGAAATTCCTCTTTCAGGCATGTAATAAACGATCTTCGCACAAAATAATGTACGATACCCGAGCGGTATGTTTGTTTTCATGTTCTCGGAAATTAAAAAAGCTCAACTACGTTTCGCTTTTTCAATCTTTTCCTCGAACATGAAAACGTCAACATACCGCTCTTGTAACGCATATTACTATTAACATGTATTTCATAAGTTATGAAGTTGCTATGCATAACGTACTTATGTCCAAGCAATAAACTAGCTATCCATCCATCCATCCATCTACATACCTATCTACATATCTATCTATCTATCTATCTATCTATCTATCTATCTATCTATCTATCTATCTATCTATCTATCTATCTATCTATCTATCTATCTATCTATCTATCTATCTATCTATCTATCTATCTATCTATCTATCTATCTATCTATCTATCTATCTATCTACCTACCTACCTACCTATCTATCTACATATCTATCTACCTATCTATCTATCTACATATCTACCTACCTATCTATCTATCTACATATCTACCTACCTATCTATCTATCTACACATCTACCTACCTATCTATCTATCTACACATCTACCTACCTATCTATCTATCTACACATCTACCTACCTATCTATCTATCTACACATCTACCTACCTATCTATCTATCTACACATCTACCTACCTATCTATCTATCTACATATCTACCTACCTATCTATCTATCTACATATCTACCTACCTACCTATCTATCTATCTATCTATCTATCTATCTATCTATCTATCTATCTATCTATCTATCTATCTATCTATCTATCTATCTATCTATCTATCTATCTATCTATCTATCTATCTATCTATCTATCTATCTACCTACCTACCTACCTACCTACCTACCTACCTACCTACCTACCTATCTATCTATCTATCTATCTATCTATCTATCTATCTATCTATCTATCTATCTATCTATCTATCTATCTATCTATCTATCAACATATCTACCTATCTACATATCTTCCTATCTATCTATCTACATATCTACCTATCTATCTATCTACATATCTACATATCTACCTATCTATCTACATATCTACATATCTATCTATCTATCTATCTATCTATCTATCTATCTATCTATCTATCTATCTATCTATCTATCTATCTATCTATCTATCTATCTATCTATCTATCTATCTATCTATCTATCTATCTATCTATCTATCTATCTATCTATCTATCTATCTATCTATCTATCTACATATCTACCTACCTATTTATCTATCTATCTATCTATCTACATATCTACCTACCTATCTATCTATCTATCTATCTATCTACATATCTACCTACCTATCTATCTATCTACATATCTATCTACCTATCTACCTACCTACCTACCTATCTATCTTTTAAATTCGAATTCTAATTCTGTCTTTAAAATAAAAATAATTTTCAGAGATTAGTTTATTAGTTCGTATAACCCTCCGCAATCTAACCTGAAATGCACACGCTGTAAGCTAAGTGGGGTACATATTATATCTCACGTTATTTTCTTTGAATTGTGTTTTAATTTCATTTTAGGTGCGTGCGCAATATTAAACTGCATAAAACTACCTACTAATAACAGTATGTCTGTCCGTGTGCTTCTGTCTGTCCACACAAATATAACAATTCGCCATCCGTGGCACGGCTTTGTACAAAATTTTATAATTTTATTTCTTAACTAAAAGGGACCAGGTAGTCATTATGGGTCAAAAATCCGATTTTTTATTTTCTGTTTTAAAGAAGAGTTCAAAACTTGCTCTTTAAAACAATATTAATATTGTAGCGGTATTTCTGCAGATAAGTCTTTTAAATGATCTCTTTAAATTTGGCGGCACATGTAATTCATACATTCTTCTTTTTTTTTTTAATGCACTTTTTCATAAGTTGACTTTTTCAAACTTAAGTACACTTTTCTCTGAAACTACGGAACCAATTTACATGACATTTTTATAGTGTTTTCTGCAGCCTATGTTCTACAAAATAGACCTACGGTTTAAGAATATCACACACATATCACGAGAAAAAATATATATGCATTGTAAAGAATTGCAAAAAATGTTACACAAATTTCAATATTTTTTCTCTTTCACGAGGGGTGAAATATATAACTAAATTTTGCTTTAGAATTTACAATATGCATTACTAGATAACTTAAAAAAATACAAGGTATGTGAGTGTAGATTGTAGCAAATAATGTGAACCTGAAGAATGAGGTACACTTAAGAAAGTGAAAAACAGGTTATCAGTTAGGGCCTTTCTTTTGTACTTGGATAACAAACTAATTAATTGCCTTTTACACCACTGAATTCAGAAAGATTTATTGCATAACTATGGAAATTTTTCTTCCATGCTGAGCGCTAAAAGCTTAGAATATTGAACTAAACTTTTGCACTGTAATTTTTTAATCGTACAGCATCACTATCTACGCCCCTTAAACCATTTTGATTCTTTTAAATCGCACAAGTCTAACAGCCCATTTAGACAAAGTTTGAGATGATTTTTTAATATATATTATATATACAGAGTGTTTCAAAAATACGGGGCAGAATTTCAGGTATGTATTTCCCACATGTAGACAATCAAAATAGTTCATTACAACATGTGTCCGGAAATGCTTTATTTCCGAGTTATGGCCTTCACAACATTGAAATTCACCGGAACTTTTTCTTTCCGCAGGTCGTTGCCGTCAAAGGAGACATTAAGAGGGCACTCTGACAGTTCATTCCGAGGCGTAGGTTACATTCAGTGTTGTGTAGGCGTTAGACTGTGTGACATGTATTCAAATCAAGAGCTGGCAGAGATACACTTCATGTACGGTAGGGCGGACGGCAATGCTGCGCTGGCTCGTCGTTTGTACCAGGAGAGATACCCACAGCTACAATGTCCAGATCGGAAGACATTTGTACGTCTCCATTACCGTCTGTGCGAGTATGGAAAATTTAACTCTCCTGGTTTGGGAAGGGAACGACCAAGATCTACAACTCCAGAAGTACAGGAGGAGATTCTGGAGGCTGTGAACATGACTCCTTCTATCAGCACGCGAAGGGTAGCGTTGAAAGTCAATGTTCCTCATACGACTGTCTGGAGACTGTTGAAAGAGTATCAATTGTATCCTTATAATTTGCGACGAGTACAGGCCCTGTCACCAGCAGATTACCCTGCACGAGTTAGGTTCTGTCAGTGGTTCTTGCAGCAGTGTGGTGTAAATCCGAACTTTCCTGCCTTAGTATTATTTACAGACGAAGCACCGTTCACACGAGATGGCATAACAAATTTCCACAATCAGCATGTACAGTATGGGCGTATGAAAACCCACGTGCAACTGTTCCATCTCATCACCAGGTGCGGTTCTCCCTCAACATGTGGGCCGAGATCATTGGTGATCGATTAGTTGGACCCCATGTACTTGTAAACAGACTTACGGGGCAGGCGTACACAAACTTCCTGGAAAACACCATACCTCATGTTTTAGAAGACACTCCACTGATCAATCGTCAACACATTCACTTCTTGCATGATGGCGCTCCTGCACACTTCAGTCGTACGGCTCGCCGGTACTTGGATCGAAGGTTTCCTGATCGATGGATAGGTAGAGTGGCCCAATTGCTTGGCCTCCACGCTCACCTGATCTGAACCCTCTCGATTTCTACTTGTGGGGCCATTTAAAATAATTGGTTTATTCGTCTCTGGTGCCTGATTTGGAATCGATTTGGAATCCCTTCGGAATCGAATTGTGGCATGTTGTGAGGACATACGCAATACTCCTGGAGTTTGGGATCGTGTTCGCAGGTCAATGAGACATCGATGTGAGGTCTGTATTCAAGCAGGAGGTGGACATTTTGAACACCTTCTGTAATGACAACGACCTCCGGAAAGAAAAAGGTTCCGGTGAATTTAAATGTTGTGAAGGCCATAACTCGGAAATGAAGCATTTCCGGACACATGTTGTAATGAACTATTTTGATTGTCTACATGTGGGAAATACATACCTGAAATTATGCCCCGTATTTTTTAAACACCCTGTATATATATTACGTAATTTTGTATTTATATTTGTATAATTGTAATCATTTTTTTACTATCGAATAAATAAAATCTAAGTATTTATCTATAAAACGTACTGTCCATAATTCTTCACTCATTTTCAAAATCGAAAGAAAAATGTGGTATGGGGTACAAAATGTATCTCGCCCAGTTTGCTGAGGGATAAACATGCATCCGTTTGCAACATAGTTCACTCAGAATCGTTAGCGCTATCCTCTTAGACGTACAGCAACTAAATAAATAGAATATTTCTGCCAAACTTAACTTAAGGAGAAAATAGTTTTAATATGAAGGAAAACCAGTGAATTAAAAATGTTATTTAAAATAGACTTAGATATGTGAAACTTACACTTACTTATGCCTTTTAGAGAACTAGGAGATTCACTGCCGTCCTCACATACGACCGCCATCGGTCCTATCTTGAGCAAGATTAATTCAATCTCTACCATCATATCCCACCTCCCTCAAATTAATTTTAATATTATCCTCCCATCTACGTCTCAGCCTCCCTAAAGGTATTTTTCACTCCGGCTTTCCCATTAACACTCTATATGCATTTCTGGATTATACCATACGTGCTACATGCCCTGCCCATCTCAAACGTCTGGTTTTAATGTTCCTAATTATGTCAGATGAAGAATACAACGCATGCAGTTCAGCGTTGTGTGACTTTCTCTATTGTCCTGTAAGTTCATGCCTCTTAGCCCCAAATATTTTCCCAAGCACCTTATTCTCAAACACTCTTAGCCTCCGTTCGTCTCTCAAAGTGAGAATTCAAGTTTCACAGCCATACAGATCAACCGGTAATATAACTGTTTTACAAATACTTTCAGTTATTTAGAAAGCAGACTAGGTGACACAAGATTCTCAATCGAATAATAGCAGGCATTTCCGATATTTAATAATAATAATAATAATAATAATAATAATAATAATACTTACAAATGGCTTTTAAGGAACCCGCAGGTTCATTGCCGCCCTCGCATAAGCCCACCATCGGTCCCTATCCTGTGCAAGATCTATCCAGTCTCTATCATCATATCCCACCTCCCTCAAATCCATTTTAATATTATCCTCCCATCTACGTCTCGGCCACTACAAAGATCTTTTTCCCTCCGGTCTCCCAACTAACACTCTTCATGCATTTCTGGATTCGCCTATACGTGCTACATGCCCTGCCCATCTCAATTTTGCGTTGTATAACTTTCTCCATTCTCCTATAACCTCATCCCTCTTAGCCCCAAATATTTTCCTAAGAACCTTAATCTCAAACATACTTAATCTCTGTTCCTCTCTCAAAGTGAGAGTTCACGTTTCACAACCATACAGAACAACCGGTAATATAACTGCTTTATAAATTTTAACTTCAAGATTTTTTGGCAGCAGACTAGATGACAAAAGTTTCTCAACCGAATAATAACGGGCAGTAATAGTAATAATAATAATAATAATAATAATAATAATAGCAATAATAATAATAATAATAATAATAATAAAAATAATAATAGTAGTAGTAGCGATTGCTCTTGAGGAACTCTAGACATCATCTTGTAAGATCCAAAATTGCTGCCGCTTTAAGAAATAAGGGCTGGATAATAGAAGTAGAAATCTTCTGTCTAGCTGAAAATGGGTCAACGAGACGAGTAGATATTTTAGCGTACAATGCTGACACTAAACAGAGCATCATTGTGGACCCCACGATACGTTTTGAAGTAGAATGTCATCAGTCAGCCGATGTCCACCTTGAGAAGAAGTCGATCTATGAGCATACAATCAACTATTTCAAGCTGAAATATGCCTCAATTCACGTTGAGGTATTCGGCTTGCTCATAGGTGCTCGAGGGACTATACCAGCTTTCTTCGAAGAATTTCGACGGCAGTTTGCTCTGCCAACATCTCTGAGGGATGACTTTGTGGTAATTGTGTTAAAAAAATCCTGCCAAATCGTAATTAATCACATGGTGCCACATTAATAGCAATTGTACTTTTTCACGCCCTTTTCTTTGTTTCCCTTCTTTAAAATTTAGTATCTACTATATGTTTTATGTATAATAATTTTTTTGAGGAGATACTGAGTCCGTAAGGGCTATCCTCAATGGGGGGCAGTTTACTATTATTATTATTATTATTATTATTATTATTAGTAGTAGTAGTAGTAGTAGTAGTAGTAGTAGTAGTAGTAGTAGTAGTAGTAGTAGTAGAGTAGTAGTAGGAAGTACAAAAATGTAACCTAACAAATGTAAATATTTAACCTAAAATTTATTCTAAAACTGCGGTCAGTTATGGACATTATCCTATGTCAAACTCTGTGTTGCAGGAGAAGTCAATACAAACTACAGCACTTACAAATAGCATCCATTTGTGTTGCAGTGCTGCAGACTTGAAGGCGTGCGGTGCAAGCGACGCACCTCACCCTTACTATTCTGCACTGAATCGCGCTGAATCCAACTATAGTCAGATTTTAAACTCGTTCCACAATTTTTCATCAATGATTATATTCTCTCATGCAAGTACTTTACTCCCAGCTCCACCGTTCTGGTATTGTTGGTGATACGTGTAAATAATCTCATTCATATTCGAAAAAAAAAAAAAACAGCTGCCAGTAGCATCTGAAAATGCATAAACTAGTGGGCACTGACAGAAAAGCGAGCTATATATATTTAGCTGAACAGCTATATTAAAACGAAAGAAAAAAAAAAAGAACTAGAATTTGTAACATGTTATTCATAAACGAAGGTAATGATCTGCTAAATAAATCATAACGCAAACATTTCTCTTTTCATTTTTGCGCACGACGTTGTACCGTAACAAATGCAATTATCATATTTTGTAACAAGCAGGATGAATGAGCCGGTATCAGAAGCATTACATGAAAATGCAGTCATTAGAATCATAGGCGTTGCAATTAGAACGCAATACTGTTGAAGATTACACGCGAAATTGTAAAATTCAGCGGCTGCAAACATTTTAGGGCAGGACTCTGCGAAAGCGGTTTTTTTTTTTTTTTTTTCGAGTTTCATAAATATGGATTGTGTCATCATATTGCAGATTGTTTAAGCCTCGTGGGAATTGACCTCATTACATGGACGCCCGCCCTGATGGCTTGATTTAAATGGAAAATCCTCACCCACAGGAGAATTCAAAACATAGAAAATCAGAGACGTCTGAAACGCTCACAGTACTACCTAAACAAGAAAACAAGAACTGTAATTGAAGGGTTCAGAGCCATAGCGGGCCAAGGGCCACTTATTAAAAACAGAGAAAGCAAGAGTTAAAGTTAAGTAAATACCATAATTTAACGAAGATTGACATATCATTTAATTTTAATGTGCATACTTTATCTTACTTGCTATATGTTTTGTTACATTACGGTAATCACTTAATTTTAACTCTTGTTTTCTCCGTTTTTAATAAATGGCGCTTGGCCCACTATGGCTCTGAACCCTTCAATTGTACAGTCTCATGTACGGAAAAAACATATTCCAGGAAAATAATTACAAAATCATAAATATCTATCTGCGAGGGATGTTGATCACAGAATACATGCTGATCCGTTTGAGTATGGATAATATTAATTTATTATTATAAAACTATTACGATAGTATGAGAAATTTCTTGCTCGTAATATTATGGATGGATGGATAAATGGATAGCTAGACAGATACATAGACAGACAGAGAGATAAAGAGAAAGAGAAAGAGAGAGAGAAAGACAAAGACAGAGACAAAGAGAGAGACAAAGACAAAGAGAGAGAGACAAAGATAAAGACAAAGAGAGATACAAAGACAAAGACAAAAGAGAGAGACAAAGACAGAGAGACAAAGACAAAGACAAAAGAGAGAGACAAAGACAGAGACAAAACAGAGAGACAAAGACAAAGACAGATACAAAGACAAAGACAAAGAGAGAGACAAAGACAGAGACAAAAGAGAGAGACAAAGACAGAGACAAAAGAAAGAGACAAAGACAAAGAGAGAGACAAAGACAAAGAGAGAGACAAAGACAGAGAAAGAGAAAGAGAGAAAGGGAAAGAGAGAAAGCGAGAAAGAGAAAGAGAGAAAGAACGAGAAAGGGAGGGAAAAAGAGAGAGGGAGAGGGCGAGGGAGACAGAGACAGAGACAAAACAGAGAGACAAAAAAAGAGACAAAGACAAAGAGAGAGACAAGGACAAAGAGAGAGACAAAGACAGAGAAAGAGAGAAAGAGAAAGAGAGAAAGTGAAAGAGAGAAAGGGAAAGAGAGAAAGCGAGAAAGAGAAAGAGAGAAAGAACGAGAAAGGGAGAGAAAAAGAGAGAGGGAGAGGGAGAGGGAGACAGAGACAGAGACAGACGGAGACAGAGACAGACAGAGACAGACAGACAGGCAGACAGACAGACAGATAGACAGATAGATAGATAGATAGATAGATAGATAGATAGATAGATAGATAGATAGATAGATAGATAGATAGATAGATAGATAGATAGATAGATAGATAGATAGATAGATAGATAGATAGATAGATAGATAGATAGATAGATAGATGCGAATGGTTATGTGTTGATGACGCAACTCTCATTTGCAACTCTGGTTTTTAAATGTCTCCACACGGAGAAGTACACTGTGTCCGGCTTAAACGTATAACATTTCATTATTTTATTACTTGAAAAGTATTATTGATATTTACACTCGGTTTGCTTCTACGGGTAGGGCAAATCAAAACGTTTCCTGTCTTTGCATGGCTGTAGTGTATATCTTATGTGTACATGCGCAAACATTCGTCATTCGCGAAAATAACCAATTAGCGTCAATAACCATGTGGACTCCACAGCAAAAGGCATTCTGTGTGCTTTCTCTCGCGGAGTTCAAATCTTTTGCGCAGATACAACGTCGATTTGAGCGTGAATATCAACTGCGACCAACTGACGATGTTCCATCGTACGTAACAATCATGAAATGGGACAGATGCTTTTCGTGAAACTGGGAGTTTGGTTTCAAAGTCGGGCCACCACATCAAGAGCGCTGTTCCAGTGACTGATTTCGAATTAATCCGTAAGTCTTTCCAGCGGAGCCCGCGTAAATCAATCCGACGAGCAAGTAGGGAACTAAATTTACCTCGTTCGACAGTACACGATGTCGTCCATAAAAGGTTGCGCCTACGGGCGTACAAACTTCTGATTCATCGTCAAATCAAACCTGAAGACAGGCCGCGACGAAGGGCATTCGAGGAAACAATTCTGGCAAAAATTGATGAAAATGAGGCATTCCTCGATATGGTTTGTTTCTCGGACGAGGATACATTCCACACTTCAGGGAAGGTTAACAAACACAACCAGATCTGCGCCATCACATTGTTGCAGCTGTCGCAAATATTACGTCTGCAATGCTGCAAAACACATGGAGAGAGGTGGAGTACAGATTGGATGTATGTCGCGCCACTAATGGTGCGCATATCGAGGTGTATTAGATATGTAAAAAACATTTTGAGTTATCCTACCCGTAGAAGCAAACTGAGTGTAAATATCAACATTACTTTTCAAGTAATAAAATAATGAAATGTTGTATTGTATTGCATTGTATTTATTAACATTCCATGGTATTCATAAATTACTTTACTGCTAGAATATGGAAAAAGTCAAAAAAACTTAATACTATTGTAAAATCTTAATATATAGTCACAGTCTAGATGAAATATATATACAGATGAGATTTACAATATAGACTACTAGTACAACACAAAGTTTTAGTATCAATTTCATGAAGCGTTATTGAATGTCATGAATTCACCTAAAGAATAGAAGGCGTGAGAAATTAGGTACTTCTTTAATTTGGCCCTAAATAATCTTATGTTTTGAGTTTCATTTTTTATATCGATAGGGAGGCTATTAAAAATTTTTGCTGCCATATAACGCATTCATTTTTGACAGCACGATAGACTTGCCGATGGAGTATGAAAGTCATTTTTGACGTGTATTTATGCTATGAACTGTTGAATTAGTTACAAAGTTTTCACGATTACATACGAGGAAGACTATTAATGAAAAGATATACTGACAAGCCAAGGGCATCATTTGTAGTTTTTTTTAAAATAGTCCTACACGATTCCCTAGATTTGGCACCTACCATTATTCTAATTACTCTTTTTTGTAATAGAAATATACTGTTACTATCTGTAGAATTTCCCCAAGATATTATTCCAAAACTCATTATCGAGTGGAACTATGCAAAGTATATTGTTTTTAAGGTATTGATATTTACTATCTTTTGCATAGATCTAATAGCAAAACAGGCTGAATTTAGTTTGGGGGTAATTTTTTTATATGATTTTTCCAATTTAACACATTATCAATTTTTAAGCCAAGAAATTTGGTTGTCGTTGTTGTTGTTGTTGTTGTTGTTGTTTCTAATAGAGATATATTGTTAATTATTGCGCTAGAAATTTGCGAGCTTGAATTTGCACAGGATTTAAATTGAATTATGTTACACGTTTAAACCGGACTCACTGTAATTGAGGGCAGGCGCAAGGAACGGGTGCTTCTCTATCCAACCAAATTATTGAGTACACATTGAATAATGAGGTTAAAATTTACTGAAATCACGTGATGCACAAAATACGTGGCAGAAGTACGTTATTTAGAAATATATACCATGGATCTCTGACGAAAAACAATTTGATTCAAAACAATTGAGCGAGCTTGTTTCTACTTCCCCCTTGTACTCAAATATTTTTCGAGATTCAGCAGGCATGGAGAAATCAGTACTGGAACTACAGGGTTATTCAAAAAGAAAGAGCAGATTTCAAATATTTATTTTAAACAAACTATAAACAGTAGAAACACTTGCAGCATACCATTGGATAGAGGAAGGTTTCAAGTTTTATAGTTCATGAGGTTCCAAGCACTCAACATGCGCATCATGTGTTGCGCGACAAACATCAAAACGGTAGTCCATTTTTTGCCACAGAAGAATTAACTGATCCCTAACCTTATGGAATTTACGGTTTCAACAATTCGATGTCGCAGATCTTGAAGAGTAGCAGGGAGGTGTGGCACAAACACCCCACAGATAAAAATCACAGGGGTAAGGTCGGGGAACCTGGGGAGCCACACACGATGAACACGATCTTCTGCTACATTTTGTGATTTAAGTAAGGCTTTGGACTGTGTTTCGCATGATGGTATATTAGAAAAATTACAATATTATGGTATTAGAGGTAATGAATTAAAATTATTCGTGTCTTATTTTAGTAACCGTCAGCAGTGTGTCTTCATTGATGTCAATAAATCTAAGCTCATGAATGTAAAATATGGTGTGCCTCAAGGATCAGTGTTGGGTCCTATCTTATTTTTAATAATGGTTAATGATTTGATGTGCAATGTCTCTGCTTATTCTGTAGTATTCGCTGATGACGCCACTTTCTTGACAAGTCCTAGTGATATTAATGAATTGAAAACTCTTGGTAATTCCGTTTTTAATAAAGCCAAGAAATGGTTTAGTTCTAATAAATTTCTTTTAAATGAAAGTAAAACTGCATCTTTGTTGTTCAGTAGCACAGTCATGGAAAATAATAATTTTAAACTTCTTGGTACTACTGTGGACAGCACACTTACTTGGGCAGACCATGTTGATTCTGTTTGTAAAAAATTGTCAAGAGTAATATGTCTTTTGCGAAATTTGAAAATGTATGTTCCGAAGAATTACATTAGAGTTGTCTATTTTTCTTATTTCCATAGTGTACTTTCTTATTGACTACTTTTATGGGGTAATAGTTCTCATACTAATAAGGCAGGCTACTTATGTTACAGAAAAATCTATTAGAATTATAACTAATTCATCAATGAAGGCACACTGCAGACCGTTATTTGTAAATGAAAAAATTATGACTGTAACATCATTGTATATTTATCAAGCCCTAAATTTCGTCAAAGAAAATTCACACATGTTGACACATAGGAATGATGTTCATATATACAACAACAGAAACCGTGACCTTTTTGACATACCTAAGTGTAGGCTAACTAAAACAATGAATAATTATTTTATTATGTCTTTAAAATAGCAAATAAATTTCCGAGATATCTTTTTAATCTGGAAAGGAAGTCTTTTAACAGACTTGTCTCTGGCTGGTTAATCAACAAACCATTTTATGAAATTAATGAGTTTTTTAATGTCAACGTTGTTGAGAGTTTTTGAATTAATTTTATTGTTTACCTTTTATTACTGACTTTGTCAATTGCACTATGTTGTGCTCTCTCACTGTATAACACTGAATATACTGAATATACTCTTCCAATCCAACGCCCCGGAATGGTGTCGTTCGGATAATGCTCCACTGAAAAAAAGCTCATAAACTTTCTTTACAGAAACAGCGCAAAAAACATTCACCTTCGGTGAGTTCTTGCATGTTGGACGACTACGCAAGGATTTTCAGTCCCTCAAATTCGGACTGGCGAGTAACTGCGGCGGACAGGTCATTGCTGTTTCCGATTTGCTTGTGGCCCCGGATCGAACATCGCGTCTAACCAAACGTTAAAAAAAAGTGAACCTTCCTCTATCCATTGGTGTGCGGTAAATGCTCCTAGTTGTTATACTTCATTTAAAATAAGTATTTGAAATCTGCTCTATCTTTATGAATAGCCCTGTACAACACCGAACAACAGCAAACGTGAACAAAATAACGCCGTATTCAGATATCATGCTTGTGGTACTTCGACGTAATGGAACTAATGAAGGAACGTAAAACAATACACTGCTTATTTCTGATATAAATTCAAAGAAAAAGGAAATACTAAGAGCATATAGGCAAACTTGTGACCTACATTCATGAGAAATGATAATAAAATACCTCGCTGCAGCAAGGGGATTCATTTAAACACGGTGGGAAACTGCTGAGATGCGCAATAGGAACACTCGAGTGAAGACTACAGAAATGAGGCTGCAGTTTGCTTCTCATTATTGAGAGCTCTCTAAAACTGCTATCAATTAGAATATTGCACATCTGCATCTCTTCATATCGATGTTAGAACATCATGTAGATACGCATTGTAGCTGTTTCAGTGACAATTCTTATGCATTTCAGAAATAAGCATCGTCACCTCCAACAGCTTTATTATCATTATTAGAACGCGGAACTTCACGCACTAAAAAACTGAAAATATCCAAACAACTATGCAGAAAAAAACTGTTGAAATATGCGCTAAAAACTGAAATATATGCAGTAAAAAACACACTTTAGAGGTTTATCTGGTTTAGTAATATGATATAAATAATAGTTAAAGAAGCAATAATTATCAAGCCATTACCATTTTAATAAATCTATTTTTTCTATAAATGTATTGATTACTCTTTTTAAACATATATTGGAATTAGTACATTTTCCTACTTTTCCAATTTTTTTTTCTATCGCTTTATTAATATCAAAGCAGGTTAGAAATTGGAAACACAAATTAATTCGCATTACTTACTTACTTACTTACGGCTTTTAGAGAACCCGGAGGTTCATTGCCGCCCTCACATCGGTCCCTACCTTGAGCCAGATTAATCCATTCCTTACCATCATATCCCATCTCCCTCAAATCCATTTTAATATTATCCTCCCATTTACGTCTCGACCTCCCCAAAGTTCTTTTCCCCTCCTGCCTCCCAACTAACACTCTATATCAGCCGTGGCGAAAATGTCATCGTGCGCCGAGCCACTGTGTAACCTGCAACGTGAATAGCACCTATGGAGGGAGGCGGACACCCGAAGGGGAAATGATGCAACTGTCTGACTTATTAACGAATTTCATTTTCCTTAAGTCAAGCACTTAAATATAATTTTATACAGTATAAGATTACAAACTAATGTTTATTACGTGTAACGAAGAAAGAAACGAACAAGAAAACATAGGACAAATTACCACAATCTATTAATTGTCTTCAGAATGTCTCTGCGACAGAGTTTCAAAATCAGAAATTATGTCACTTACTGCCGGTCGTAGTCTGTCAGTCGTGGTCTAAATTTGGTTTTTACTATTTTCATCGTTGAAAATAATTTTTCACAACGTAAGTTGTAGCGAACATGGCTTCAACAGAGCAAGCGAAAGAACGAAGCTTCGGATATTTATTTTTTGGCAAAGATTTGAAAAGTTCAACATTTGTCAAGTCCTTACATCTAGCTTTCATTTAACATCACATTGTAAATCTGTCATTTTAAATTGAAGATCTAACGGAATTATTCTTATATCTGCTGAAAAAGGATAGACGTACAGAGATGATGATGATGATGATGATGATGAAGATAATAATAATAATAATAATAATAATAATAATACTTCACCTTTTAATATTTCATGAGTGACATGTAGTATAATGCCGTTTTGTGTTATACAACTGTTTTCCTCGTAATACTTGTGAACAAATCATACATTTAATATTCTCATCATATTGGCAGCAAAAAAATTGCGTCCTCCCATCCTCCTTGAAACTTTCGTTTTTGTAGAGGTACATGGTTTCGAGAGAGGCATTGGACGATACGCCACTCGCAGGTGAGAGACAAATAAGCAAATGGAACGGAGTTTGATTCCAGTGAGTGACAGGGTAGGGGTTGGGGAAGGCAGGAAGTAAGATAATTGCACAGCTATCATTGCGAGCCACAATGTGCTCGTGAGTCTCATTTTCGCCACGGCTGATCTATATGTATTTCTGTATTCGCCCATAAGTGCTACAAACTCTGCCCATCTCAAACGTCTTCACGAAGCGGGAAAACGGCCTGAACAGATTTGACTCTCAGAACGAAGCTAGTATGTGACCCATGTACACCTAACTTGTACACTCTACTTATCATACAGCACCTCTGATGTACAGATAATCCACATCCCTTAACAGATCTGTTCGATCTCATCTCTCAGACATGTATCTCACATTTGTTTTTTCCCGTATGGAACCAATAACGCACTGCTAAACATCAGTGAAGGATTAACCAATAATTCATAAACCTTTAGCTGCATCTCCCTCAAAGTGACGCAACACTTGCGTTTTATAGCGTCAGTCTACGAGTCTACGCCCCCCTGTTCCTCAGCAACCATCCATATCTATCATTCCAGTCGCCGGGATGCAAGTTCTTTTCAGACGGTGGCCTTTCGAATACTCAGAATTCATGTATGTACATTCTAACTTTCTGCCTTTACATGCTCATCAATCGAAGTAGGCGTAAAATAGCGGGCACTGTGATGCTGAAAAAGAATATATTTCGCGATTTTTACGTGAATGCACATTTCGGCATCTGTGGTATCCAATCGATAATATGTCTTGCACAGGGTGGGGCATGTGAACCAAGTGTTTTTGGAATGGCTTGTACTCAGTCATTATGAAAGGGAGAGACGTGCGGCATGTGACAGTCCATTCCGTGGCTCATAGCATTTCACCTGCAGTCGGCATCATGGAGCAGTGGACGCATGTTTGCGTATGATTGTTTTGTTAGAAATGGCGAGTCGGTGGCCTCGATACGGCGCGTGAGTTTTGCTACAGATTCAATATTAATCGCAATGATTCTGTTCCCGTGCATGACACAATCTTATATTGGGTTAAAAAATCTTAAAAAAAAAAAGGCGCAATATTGAAGAATAAATCCCCCGGTCCCCAACACAGAGTGCGTACTCCACAAAATTTTCAGTCAGATAAGCGATAATGCACAGCCCAGGCCGATCTGCACGAAGACATTCAGCTGCTCTTGGAATCAGAAATCGTATGGTAAGACGGATTTTGCAAGGCGATTTACATTTACACCCAAACAAGATAGGTGGTTTCAGCAAGATGAGGCCTCGGCGCATATCTCCAGAGCGTCAATGGCAGTTCTTTGCCTCCTGTTTTCCAATCGTCTCATTTCGAGATTTGGTGATGTTCCATAGCTCCCTCGGTCCCCTGACCTGTCCACGTGAATTTTTTCTATGTGGGTATCTAAAGGCACGTGTTTACGAGGATACGCCCCTAATATTAGATGAATTAAAGGACACAGTACGTCTACACATCACCCAAATCAACAGAGATCCCCTGGAAAGAACACAGGTGAATTTTCGTCAGCGCCTTTAACAATGCGTCAACACAGACGGACATCACATGCCAGATGTAATTTTCCGCTCATAATTGAAATGGTATGTTCTCACAAACGTTGTTCTACCAATAAAATGTGTTGAAAACAAAAACTAACTGTTTTATGATTATTTTAAAAACACTTGGTTCCTATGCCCCGCCCTGTATATTAAATTCCCACACTTCAGATCCATGTTTTTATAATTATAATATTGTAAGTTAGACGTTTTCTATGATGATGATGATGATGATGATGATGATGATAATAATAATAATAATAATAATAATAATAATAATAATAGTGCTATTTTTAGGACGTCCGAAGACCAATTCCTAACAGCAATTGTTTTCAGAAAAGAGCTAAGACATTAGGGTTGGGGATGGAGCGGTTCGGTTCGGAGCAGTTACTGTGACGTCATTACTCGGTTGAACCGAGTACAGTACAGAGTACAAATTCGTGGCGGCAGATTTAAAATTTAGATAGACTGAGTCGATTTTAGAACGCACTTAGAAAGTGAAACCAAGCGTTGCTTTCGCTTTGCCAATTGACGAGAAAAAAGTGCTTCTCTTCATTGCAATATGGCGGTTGCAAATTTCATTTGCGTGATTACAACTATTTGCGGAGTTATTTTGTATGAAATGCCTATTTAACTTTCAGTGTTGTCATATATGACAGACGAAATAAAATTGATAAAATAATTTGTAATACTAACAGCTAATAAATTAACATGTGATGTAAACGTTAAATGCTGCAGCTAATTAAAAAAGAAGATAGAAAGAAACGGGCTCCATGAAGCGCTGCCTAAAACACTTAAAAATAACACACAGAATTATTTACTATTACGGAAAGTGGATAAAATAATCAATAAAACGTGGAATATTAAACTGAAGAATATAATGTTTATTTATTTTATAACATTACTAGCCTTCAATACAACCATGTTCTCTTTGGTGAAGAGTAATATTATTGATAAATTAAAGTAATTAGGTAACATAATTCGTAGAAATAAATACAAATAAAATTATGACTGATGAAGTAACACAAATCCAATAAACACAAATAGAAGAAAAATATAATGCACTTCTTTTTTAACATATTTAATATTAATCAAACACTCTAATATGATGATGATAATAATATAACAAAATACAGGGACATCATTTTATTTTTACTAACATTTTTAATATCAAGCTGGCTATATCTCTGGATTAAAGGTCTAGAACCGGAAACACCGCTTGCTCCCCATTCCAAGACTGGAGTTCGATGATTCTGGCGTAAAACACAAACAAATCACTTTACTAGGTATAGGAGGGAAGAAACGTAGTTCATCCATTTATGTAAACTAGGAAATATCGCAATTTTGAGTTTGATAAATTTCATTAGGTTTTCGTTTAATCGAAATATAAGACTGTATTAACACTTAGTGTTTTTACTCACGAATTGAGCTATCCATTCGGACGTATTAATTATGCAGTGTATATTTTACTGTTACAGCACATTAGCGTACAACATAGAGAATGAAGTTAAATTGAAAAATAATCATAATATAGATATTTAAACACATTTTTGAAAATGGTGGCCGTTCTTTTCGATACAGGCTTCAGTTCTTTTGTGCATATTATCGCACTATAGACTACTGTACCTAATTCCAATTACCAGTTTCGTCCTTCATACTTAGTAATTCATGTTGAAATAATTCTATCCTACTCTATAAAAGAGTACCTTACGTACTGTAAATTTAATCTTCACTTCTGCCCGATCCCAAAAGATGAAATTACTCAGACATGCTATCTACTATCCATCCAAGTGGTTTTGTCGCAGGGTCGTAGAAAGGGGGGAAATCACGTGACAATTAATTACTTAACGAGGCCCTGTTATTTGTTATGTTAAACAGTTGTATAATATTACGTAGACGTCCAATTCCTAACAGAAATTAATGTTTTCAGAAAATAGCTAAGACAGTCCAGCTACTAGACTTTACAGAGGGTGCGAACAGAAATAGTAGGCAAACGGACGACAGTACCTGTGCGAAAATATTATTCAATATTGAAATCTCTTTAGTCACTGGAAAACGCGAACATATTTCTGGAACGTACTATACTCACTAACTCAGTATTGCATACGCGGCCTTGGTTCTGTGTGGAGAGCGGTTGGAAGTTTACTAGTAGAGGGGGTGGGAGTGAAGTACTTTAAAAAAACTCAGGTACAATAAAAATTGAAGTAAAAATAAAATGATGTCCCTGTACAATAAATCTCATATGCATGTAGATTTAATAACAAACCATGTACTGTGAGTATTTTTATAAAATATATTCATCTCAATTGACAATCTCAAGAACGCATGAAATACAAAAAGTATCTGAAGTGCTTAACAGACTACAAAAAATAATGTCTCTCCTAGTCTTAAAGATGTCTTAAGTCACAGAGACAATGTTTCTCTCAAGAGAAATGTTTCGGCCGCTCTTGTCACTTCAACCGTACGTGTATCGACATTCGTTTCCCTCTAGGAAACTGAGAAGAAATATAATAAGAAAATAAAAGTTACGAGAAGTTCGAACGAGAAATTCCGGAAGTTTGATAGACATGTGGTATGTGAGGTGGAGTTTCAGCTTTCACGAGACTATTTTTCCTGAACGCATCGCATTCTTGTAGCTAACGTCAATGGATTTAAGATAAGTTGGAAACAGAGTTGATCCCTATTGCTGCGTGCCGGGAAGAACGGGCAAAATTGTTTAAAACTTTCTTCTGCGAGCAAACGTCATTAATTTCTCAGCAATATTGAGAAAGGGCTATAATACGAGACGTTATTACATTTTATATGTAGTTATTGTTGGTTTACAATATTCCGATGTGTCTCCTGTGGCTTATTAGAGTACTCCGATGACTTCGCTGTCACTCTTGAGACCTATTAAAGTACTCCGATGACTTCGCTGTCACTCTTGAGACCTATTAAAGTACTCCGATGACTTCGCTGTCACTCTTGAGACCTATTCAAGTACTCCGATGACTTCGCTGTCACTCTTGAGACCTATTAAAGTACTCCGATGACTTCGCTGTCACTCTTGAGACCTATTAAAGTACTCCGATGACTTCGCTGTCACTCTTGAGACCTATTAAAGTACTCCGATGACTTCGCTGTCACTCTTGAGACCTATTAAAGTACTCCGATGACTTCGCTGTCACTCGTGAGACCTATTAAAGTACTCCGATGGCTTCGCTGTCACTCGTGAGACCTATTAAAGTACTCCGATGACTTCGTTGCCACTCTTGAGACCTATTAAAGTACTCCGATGACTTCGCTGCCACTCTTGAGACCTATTAAAGTACTCCGATGACTTCGCTGTCACTCTTGCGACCTATTAAAGTACTCCGATGACTTCGCTGTCACTCTTGAGACCTATTAAAATACTCCGATGACTTCGCTGTCACTCTTGAGACCTATTGAAGTACTCCGATGACTTCGCTGCCACTCTTGAGACCTATTAAAGTACTCCGATGACTTCGCTGCCACTCTTGAGACCTATTAAAGTACTCCGATGACTTCGCTGTCACTCTTGAGACCTATTAAAGTACTCCAATGACTTCGCTGTCACTCTTGAGACCTATTAAAGTACTCCGATGACTTCGCTGTCACTCTTGAGACCTATTAAAGTACTCCGATGGGATTCCTGCGGTTTTTAAAACACTCCGCTTTGTCTCCTGGAGTTTATTAAAGTAGTCCGATGACTCCAATGTCACTCCTGAGGCATATTAAAGTATAATACACACTATTTTGTGGTAAACGGAATTCAGAAAAATGGTATCAAATATTTGTGACATCGAAAAAAAAAATATATATATATTATATATAAGCCTATATTAAATTCTTGGTTAGGTCAATGGCTGAGAAGAAACTGCCTTTTTAAGTATGCACTGAAATGAGTGGTGAACGGGATAAGAGTTCGGGGCGAAAGAAGATATCAGATGATAGACGACATTAAGATATACGAGTAATTATGATCACATGCGAAGACTAACAGGAAGCCAGAAAATAGGAAAGACCTGCCCTTGGGTAGATAACTATCAATGAATGAAGTGAATATTAAATTCTGACAACACAGAACACAATTATACGATTACGTGCGCAGAAGTGAATCTTGTTCTTGGATCACCCTGTATTTTGTACTACTCCGTGGCCTGAATCTCAGTGGGAGCTTCATTCCAATATCGCTATAGAGAGAAGACTCCGGAATAAAGCCTCATAAATCTAACTTGAAAGAAATTCTCTCTTGCATACATATCATCTCGTAGTAAAAGAAATTAATGTTTGCGTTTGGTAATTAGACGGAAACCGTTCGTTTGAAAACCAACCAATTAGTGCACAAAGCCTCCAGTCGAGCTCAAACACCTTAATTATGGACCTTTTTATTCCTAATGAGTTGGTGGCCAAGAGTACTGTACTGTGTCTCTATTCAATATATTCACGAAATTCACTTTAGACTATTTTTTTCAGCATTTCTTATGAACGTAGATTATCCCCAATGTTATTAAACATTATTATATATTAATATTAATATTGCTCTGTTGACATGCATTGTACTTCCTTCCATTCAGACTTCATTCCATTTAGGAAAGTATTTTGTTTACGTACCCTATTGTTTTTATAGCTGTTCGTATTTCTAAAAGCTTCTGTTTTAGTAGTATCTTCTAGATATTATTCTGTAAATGTTCATTTAACCTCTTCCCTTACTATATATTTTACCAGTTTTGTGAAAAAAGTGTCATTTTTTTTTTATTTTCGAAAAGAAGTCATTTAATATTACAGAATCACTGTACATCACTAATTTTCTTACATACCTAAAAAAATCACTATGAAATAGACATACATTCATACCTGAATTATTATCCCGAGTTATCTCGTGCACCTTGATTCCAGCTCTGGTAGTTGTCCCACTTTGATTTTCTCCTGAACTATTTACCAACTTATGTTTTTTTACGGATTCATTTATGAGATACAATACCAGTGCTGTTATCAAGGCGTTAAATGTTGCTTGTCGTGGGATAGACTCGAAAGCAGGGTATTACGCACAGTGGCACATTGCATTCCGGACAGTAGTATCTTCTCTCCTATATGAGAGCGTTTTGGGAAGAATGGTGTAGCAGTCATTGAATATTTGTACCAGTACATCTGTTCTTCAGGTTTGTGAATAATGTTCTGCAGTATAACTATGCCCAAAATTTAACGTATTTCAGAGTCTGTAGTGGGCCGCCACGAATTATTTTCAGCATTCTGTGAACACTTATTAGAATGCCTAATCGTCTCCTCGAATATAATGTTGATCAGGTGCAGAAAAAATGGTGCCAGATGTCTTCTATTCAAACCACTGTCAAAAAGACGCGACATCAATTGATCTGAATTTGTTTGTTGATCTATAACTTCGTCTTCTGATACCGATGTATCATTTCCTAATCTTCTACAGGAATATATTCTTGATCAAAAATTTCGGAATCACTAACTTGATCCATCTTTACACAAAACAGCACAAAAACACTAAACACAAACAGAAACCGTCAAAACTAACTAGCATCTACTCACTACTCTGTGTGAATGCTATATGAGCACAGAATTCCACTCGCAAGGAAGAAGTACAAAAAACACCACCAGATATAGCAATATCACTAACTTCTGTAGCCATCTAGTGAGGAAAAGGTTAATGAAAGAATGGGAACGTATATTCGGAATATAATCCTTAGCAGCGAAAATGGGACTCAACGAGTTAACTCGCGTTAATAAATTTTGACACAAGTTAGCAAACCGAGTTAACTCGGGTTAATCAGGGAAGTGGTTAAAAAACTTGTTTCCTCGTTTAGAAGAATGTCTAGTGAAATCTTACTCTTTACATGCTATCAGCTGAGAAAGTTTAAAAAAATACCCCGTCTCTTTGGAACGATTAAATTTGATACACATCATCATGAGAGCTACATTACTCAAAACCTTTTAAACCATCATGTTGAAACAAGTTTTCTATAAATTACACTCGTGATCCTGTAGTAGATGCTTCAACAGTCTTCTCGATAATAAATAACTTGCATTAGAAGCTGTTGCGTCCGGTTGGAAACTGAAAAATTATATTGGTGTAAACAGAATTTTAAAATATTTCAGAACAAATGTAGGCCTACTCAACGTGCTTTTATTGTATATACGTTCGCTCGGAGAAAAACCAGGGGACGAGGTGCAATGAGTGAGTAAGCTACCGAAGCAGTAGTTGTTACACAACTCGACACGCGACTAAGGAAGCAACGTTGCAATAACTACTGGAGTACGTCACTTAAACGTCCGACTTACGATCTATGTTTATTTTCGATAATAACATTGGTCATTTTTGTTAGACTTATTATTAACTAGCCGTACCCGTGCGCTCCGCTGCACCCGTTAGAAATAAATATAAAGTAATTACATAATTAAAATAGGACGTTTGATCCAGGGAACATTCGTGTTTGATAGAAGGATAAATCGATTAATATGTTACTTAATTTAAATTGCATCCAAATAATTAAAATGCGATCATTTTGGTCCAGAGACACTCATTTGGTGCAATGACAATTCCTTTAACATGTTTCTTAATTTTTATTACATGCAACCATAGCTTAATGAAGATTGACATCATTTAGGTTTAATGTGTATATTTTATTTTACTTGTTATAGGTTTCCATTGAATTATGATAATAACTTAATTTTAACCCTTGTTTTCTACGTATTCAGTAAATGGCGCTTGGCCCACTATGGTTTTGAACCCTTCAAATAACTTATATTATATAATATTACATATTATATTATATTATATTATATTATATTATATTATATTATATTATATTATATTATATTATATTATATTATATTATATTATATTATATTATATTATATTATATTATATTATATCAGAAGTTACTGTAATAACATTATAGCATTATGTCCATCTAGAGAGCCTACACTTTCCAATGGTGAAATAATAATTAATTGTACAAATCGGTTAATTTAGCTTCCGATTTACTTCATACAAACACAGAAACATTCTCTGTAGGCTATCTTTCATAGCTTTCGATTGTTGCTGTCCAAGGCCCCTTATAGACGAAGTCATTTGTGTTACACGGCCTTAGATGGCAGTTATTTTAATTTTAAAACTCATTTATAAACAATTAGTGAATCACATTTTCCTTCTTCTTCACAGAAAAACAGACAAATATTTTCATATAATATGTAGCTTGTCTCTCTAATGAATGATCTCTTCCAACAGAAGTATGAACATTACAATTATTGTCGTCATCACTATGTTGTACACTCTCTTCAGCAGACTCCCATGGTCGTCACATATTTCACTAATTTTAATGTACACTAAGAAAACTTAACAGATAATGCAAACTACGTACACTCCAAGTCGTTACAGAACTGGCAACTATGTGATGTTTACCTCTGCGCGGGACGAAGGAAACATCAGTAACTTGTGTGGCCTTCTGTATTCAGCCCCCGTCCCCTGGTTTTTCTCCGAGCGAACGTACAATGAACATAAAATTACTTATTTTGACAACATTTGGGTACATTTCGCATTTATAGTGACTGCGAACATGTGCCATTTCTAATAATGTCCAATGGGATCGACAGAACGGTCTAACACGCGTTTCTCAAACTATGGTCCGCGGACCACCTGTGGTCCTCGAGGTCTGCTCTTGTGGTCCTTCAAAAAAGGCAGAAGAAAAAATCAAGTTCAAATGAATTGCGTATCACTCTATAGCTGAAAATCTCAGAGTTTGGAAATGACACATGGTAATCGCCTTTCACTTTTTCTCTCAGTACTGACATTTTATGAAATTTATTACCCTATCCTTCTACTGACTTCCCACTCTACTCTCAACAACAAAAGAGGGATTTATAGCACTCTGAACGTGGTGTTTCTCGCCATCTTTTCCCTGCACATCTGGCGCCGCCCCTGTAATCCAGCCTGGGACCACCCAAATTCATAACAGAGGACACAATCTTTTGATGTATTGATGACTCTCTTAATAGTTTTGCCGACACCCAGTCTGCACGTTGAAATGGTCACGTACTGTACGTCGTACACAAATAATACAACTCTGAGGTCACAATTTGAAACTTATTTTCCAAGCAAATATGACGAATTTTCATAGGTTCGTGATCACTTTCATTGCGATATTGAAACTAGCAAACTTTCATTGAATGAAAAAGAACAGCTAATTGAACTCTTGAATGAGACTGGACTTAAAATTAATTTCCAAGCGGAAGGTATTGTTGATTTCTGGACCGCATCACAAGTGAAAAGAGAATACAGTGAACTGTACAATGATGC
Organism: Periplaneta americana; assembly: GCF_040183065.1. NCBI lineage: Eukaryota > Metazoa > Arthropoda > Insecta > Blattodea > Blattidae > Periplaneta > Periplaneta americana. The sequence goes on along the minus strand of NC_091128.1, from coordinate 153,119,792 downwards.
TTTAGATATTATAAATCAGTTTATTTCTACGTATCTGTGTGAGAAAGGATTTTCATCACTAACTCCACTAAAAACAAAGTAGGCTACCGAAATCGACCCTATGTATGTGACGATCTCCGACTTAAGCTTACCAGCATACATCCAAATATAGAACAACTGTGCAAGAATCCGCAGGCTCATCCAGCTCATGAGTACCAACATTTATTTAATTATTTTTTTTAGTTAATAAGTTAAAGATTTCCAAACTCTAATACGCATATTGCTTTAGAAACAGCAGCCCAAAAAATGGGGCTGAAAATTAACGAACAGAAGACTAAGTACATGATTGTTGGATGTAAAAAACAAAAAAGGGACTTGACAACAACAACCCATTTAAAAATTAATCAATATAAATTTCAGAGGGTCTCTAGTTTTGTATATCTGGGCTCCTTAATCAATGACACTAATGATATTAGTGAAGAAATTGATAGAAGAATTCAAAGTGCCAATAAAGCGTATTTTGGATTATTGAGGCACTTTAAGTCAAGACTCCTTACAAGGGAAACAAAATGCAATATTTATAATGTTTTGGTAAAACCTGTATTAACATATGGCAGTGAAACGTGGGCCCTCTCAAAGACTCATATGTCAAGACTGAGATCCTTTGAAACCAAAATTCTAAGGAAGATATATGGCCCAATATGTGATAATGGAGAATGGCGAATAAGATACAACTTTGAACTTTATCAACTATGTAAGTCCCCTGATGTGGTTACAGTTATCAAAATATCAAGATTAAGATGGGTAGGACATGTGCAAAGGATGGCAGATCATGAGACACCCAAGAAAGATATGGGGAATAAATGTGAAGGAAAAAGGAGTGTAGGACGACCAAGACTGCGATGGATGGATGGAGTGTTAGAGGATCTAAAGAAAGTGGGAATTAAAGGATGGTGGTTGGTTGGCAGGGACAGAGATGCATGGAAGAGAGTTCTAAGGGAGGCCGAGGCTCAATTTGGGCTGTAGCGTCGATGATGATGATGATGATGATGATGATGATGAATAAGCATATTGATATTAAAAATAGGTACGGTAGGGGAGACTGTTGTACCTTTAGCATAGTGTACCTTTGAACATTTTTTGTTTTTTAATTTTTGCGTATACCTAGAAGACTCAAAATGAAGTAGATTGTAGAGAAAGCCGCTAAGTAGCTCTGGTTGTAGTTACAGTTTGATTTATTGCAAAGTGTGAGTTCTGTAGACAAAAGATGTTTTTTTAGTACCAAAAGTAAACATTTCGTTCATTGATATATGTTTTCTAACACAAAACCAGATTGCATTTGTTAATATCTTTCAAGTACGGTGTGTTTCCTATCATATGGTGAGTAATAACATATTTTAATTTCCATGATTCATTTGACTCTCTTAGTTTTCGGAGCCATATTTGTTTAAACGTGCACCCTCTTGTACCTTTGAACACAAAACATCTTGTACCACGGAACATGTTCCAAAGTACACGATACTATCGGTTTTTGTTTTTCTTTTATTTTAAGATCGTGTCACGAGGTAAGTCTGGAATTAAAGAGGTCCCCAATTGATTCGGATGCCTTGAAGAAAGCTGTTGAAGCAGTTATTGCTTCTCCAGGAAATAAAATCTAAATCAGAGAAGCCTGCTCTGGTTTATGATTGCAAATACATTTTAAATATGATTGCCAGTTTTTACAGCTATATTCCCTCTTATATTCCATGTGTTCCAACTTACAAGAGTGTATGTTCCAAGGTACATGAACCTGTTGTACCTTTGAACACATTACATATCCCTTCATTTTATTTTTTCCATCCTTAATAGCTCTGTAAAGCAGGAAAATACTTACAGGAAGTTGTAAAGAAATCTTCAATAATTATTTCAAGCATTTTTTCATTTAAAAAATTTCATTTCCCGAAATTAAAAAAATAATAAAATGTGAAAAGTGTTTAAAGGTACAACAGTCTCCCCTACTACAAAAATGATAAATTTTCTTTCGAAGGGAGCGAGAGTAAGGTGGTCCGCGGAATTGTTCTGACTTAAAAAAGTGGTCCTCACTTCAAAAAGGTTCGAGAAACGCTGGTCTAACAAATTGCAACCCCTGCAAGTTAGCGATGATGCAAGACGCAGTTTTTTAATTGCTTAATTTAGTCGGATATGAATTATGAACCAAGTCTGTGCCCGGTGAGAGTCGTTTCATGGGCAATCACACAGCAGCAGAGTTTAATAAGCGTCGGTTTTCAGTTGCTTATCATTAATTAGCAGTTCCCCTTTCAACGCACGGCTGTCAAAGTCAATTATGTCGCCAGCGTGCTCTCAAGGCCCGAGTGCTGTAATAAATCAACACTTTCCGTGAACAACACTGCAGCCCATTCTTGTGCCAGTCAATTCCAAACAAACTCTCGAGGAAATGACGTTGAATCGTAAATTTTGCAAGCAGACTTTCATATCGCTATAACTGACCTCGAGATTTCAAATTTTGATAAGAAAGAATCTGTCTCTTGCTTATCACCAGGCTTCGAGACTTTGGACCCGATACAGTAAATTTACTCTGCATGCACTATAGGTTGTTGACTCGCTGCAGGTAGGTAGAGATGTGTTGAGGTAACAACGTTGCTATTTAGAGTAGAGTACGGTAGTATGGGGAAACACACACATACAGTATGTACATTCTGATAATGTCAAAAGAATGTGGAAAGCATTTATTCTCCTGCCTTTTAAAAGCATTTGTGTTTAATTATACACAGTGTTAATGGTGGAAATAAGCATGTAGCAATTTTAATTTTTTTCATTTTTCATATTGGTTGTCTTTAGCAAGTGCAGTTCCAGTACCGAATTGCAATGTAGGCTACCTACGATAAGATACATTCTCAGTGTCTCAAACGTAAATCTTTTTCGGTTATCTGCCAAAGTTTGTACTGTAGAAAGCTGCGCTCTACGTCGCATGACGTGATAGGAGCAAATCGAAGAAACCTAACATCATTGCAGTCTTAAGAGACAGTTCTTTATTCTCGGTTGACTCTATGTTCACTAATTTGCTGTTTATGTTACACAATGTTCCATATCCGTTATTTTCACTTAAAATTGATTTCCACTTCTGTTTTACACGTTCAGTACCGGTGTACTTGGTGTCTCATTAATTCTCTGTGTCATTTCCTCAATTAATTTGAGGGCTTCCGGCATCTCTTGCTCTGACTTTTCTAACCGTGTAATAGTTTCAGATACAGTTTGTATGAAAACCAAATTATTCGTCAGAACCTTCAAATCCAGAGCGTTTTCCTTTGCGTATTTGTTGGCATTCATTCTACAGTACCTCCACCCACTTCACGCTTCACCACCATATTCACTACGCCGTCATGCGCATTTCCCATTGAACTGCTCTATTGGATCCGAAGTCTCGAAGCCTGCTCATCACTGTGAATAGAAACGCTTGACTCGAATTTAATTTAGTGAGGAGGCACTGCAACCCAGCACTACAATCTTTTAAGAACTACTGCGCTAACCTTCAAGCTAGGCGTAATCCCAAATACACACCGACTGACTACACTAAAGCCCGTGCGCGTATGCACAGCCGTTCTTGACGTTGTCTTGAGAAAACGACACAGAATTCGTATGTACAAATAAGATGAGGTTGGCCATCCGGCCTTAGCCCCTGACAGAGGTCTGCATCGGACATTTTCGCTCGAGCGCCAAGTAATTCATAGCATAATCCGATAGGTAGCGCACATGCATGATGCGTAAAATTGTCACGAGCGATAAACCCTCCAACGGTACAAGCCGAGAGTTACACATTCGTTCTTGTTACAGTGATGAACTGTGTAGTAACATCATAGATGTTTATCATTTCAAAACTTTGCGGTGTTTAACTAACCTCTCCAGAGTACAACTACAAAACTTGCTTTAAAATGTAATATAAATGTTGTAGATATTTTCTTTCTTTTTTTTTCCCACACAGGAGTGATTTTGTTTTTGCCACATCTGATAGATGTTATTGGATGTAAATATAATTATTATAAACGGAGAACACAATCACGATAATGCAAGAACTGTATCAAGTCTTCTAGTAATAATAATAATAATAATAATAATAATTATTATTATTATTATTATTATTATTATTATTATTATTATTATTGTATCAATCTTAGCATCTGTAACAGTTGTGCAGCATAATTATTCGTTTTATTATATTTTCTGTGACGTTATCTCTGTACTAATATTGTTATTTATCTACTGCTATATATGAATAATTTTAAAACCTTTCTACATTGTCGCAGTATATAGGCGGAAAACTATGTAAGGACCTATCATATTATATATGTGGTAAATCAAATATTGAATAATTATTCGTTTTATTATATTTTCTGTGACGTTATCTCTGTACTAATATTGTTATTTATCTACTGCTATATATGAATAATTTTAAAACGTTTCTACATTGTCGCAGTATATAGGCGGAAAACTATGTAAGGACCTATCATATTTTATTTTTGTGGTAAATCAAATATTGAATAATTATTAATTAGCAATAATAACTGTATATCGAAGTTTTTCATACTATTTTATTTATAACTTCATGTTCCTGTTTTGAAACGTTCCATTGACTGTCACATTAAACGTATGTCATAAACGCAGAAAATAAAGCCTTATTTTTACCGTGTGAGCAATACATATGTGTATCTTATCTGTCGCCTTCCATACAAGATAAGACATATCGGTGAGATGACCTTGTACTGTGCTTCTATTTATTACGAGCGTATCACGACCGATCTTATTTCACTCGAGGGTGCGACACTCGACCGTGTTCAAGCAAGCGATTTAACTCCAATGCAGCACTCTGGCCCCTGATAAACCCAGGTCATGGATAAATATATAATAGGATGCGAAATTGCGGTCAGCACCATCTGGTGGCAGGGGGCTGAAATAAGATGCTCAACGCCCAACGTCGTAGGTGGTGAACATTAGAACTACGTGTTGGTTACATTACCCAGAGTTCTCTATTTATCCGTTTGAGATGTTGCTCGAGGAGACAGAATGGCAGCCAGAAACTTGCTAATAAGTGAACATAAAGTGTTACTACGTGTGTGCATAAGCAGTGTATGTTAAACAGTGATGTTTATGGACGTTGTAAAAATAGTGTTGTTGAATGTATTGTAAAGTAATAGTAATATAATAAATTGAACTATCTAAATAGTTTTTGCAGACTTTTCCATTGCGCTGTACAATAAATACCCAAAGAATACAATCCCAATCATCTAACCTTTTGCTTTATTGTTTGTCTCTGTTTGGTTATATTTTAATTGGGTAGTGTAAAATAGATCGTCTCTTTTATCTTCCTGCTGGCTCCGGTAAGAATATTCAGTAGAAGATGCTGTGAGGAATAAAAATGTAAATGTTTTATTTTAAATTGGGTTAGTTTTTATTATCGATGAGGATGGGAGGGAATACTTTCTGCACAGTTTAACATTTTCGTCACCAGGTGCGCTGCTAAATTCATGGAGTAATTAGTTTTTTTTTTTTCGCTACTTGTTGCGCTGCTAGATGTACGAGGAATGCGATACGATGTAGTGAACGCTTACTTTAAGAACACAGCATTGGTGATAGCAGACTTTGAGACAAAATTTCCTGATGCTATTGTTCAACCGCCCTCACGCCAAGCAATTACAAACTTGAACAAACGACGTCAGCAAATGGGTAATGTTATGGAAGCGGGCGTCCACGGACTGTTAGAAAAAATACTCGTTGCTCAGAGTGGTGTCAGCAGTCCATCTAAGTCCACTACGAGCTCTGGAAATCGCAGGATCTGCATCAATTGTGACAGGTGATCAAACATTCATTCCTGAAAATCGATGAAAATCTTAATTTATGTTCTGCCATCTGTAAATCAGTGTCTAAACGTTGTGAATTGTGTATCGAGAAACAGGCTCTCCATTTTGAACAAAATCTGCACAGAAATGTGTAGTCAAATGTAAATTGAATGTAATTAAATGTGAGGAAGTGTTTGGGGAAAGCGACTTTTAACCCACCCTGTAGACAATTGTGTGTGTAAATGACAGAAGTCTTAATAAAATAACAAAAACTTGAATAAAAAATGTAATATAAAGTTGAAGGATACACATAAGTACAAAACGTAATAAATAAAAATTGGTACTTCACCTGTTTTTTTTTTTCAATAAATATAACTAGTGGCTTGTGCATAGCAAATGCTGCAAACTAAATTCATTAGACGTTCAAATAAACATTTTTCAGATTTATTTTCAATGAAGAATAACAGACATTCTGAAAGTTATTTCCTTCCATAATAATGAAAGATACCCTCTCTCGAGCCAATACTAAAGAGAACCACGCATATAAATATCTACACCACACCGCCATTAAATATGTGAAAAAGACCCAATCCCACTTGATTAATAACTATAAAAACATTTGATTTTTAATAACATTATTATCTTACGTAAGTTTTATAGCTTTCAGTAACATATACTATATAGCCGCCACTCAGTAAAATATAGAAATCAAAATTTAATTTAAGTTATTCTCTACATCTACTTATACAGGGTGTTTCAAAAATACGGGGCATAATTTCAGGTATGTATTTCCCACATGTAGACAATCAAAATAGTTCATTACAACATGTGTCCGGAAATGCTTCATTTCCGAGTTATGGCCTTCACAACATTGAAATTCACCGGAACGTTTTTCTTTCCGCAGGTCGTTGCCGTCAAAGGAGACATTAAGAGGGCACTCTGACAGTTCATTCCGAGGCGAAGGTTACATTCAGTGTTGTGTAGGCGTTAGACTGTGCGACATGTATTCAAATCAAGAGCTGGCAGAGATACACTTCATGTACGGTAAGGCGGACTGCAATGCTGCACTGGCTCGTCGTTTCTACCAGGAGAGGTACCCACAGCGACAATGTCCAGCTCAGAAGACATTTGTACGTCTCCATTACCGTCTGTGCGAGTATGGAAAATTTAACTCTCCTGGTTTGGGAAGGGGACGACCAAGATCTACAACTCCAGAAGTACAGGAGGAGATTCTGGAGGCTGTGAACATGACTCCTTCTATCGATTTCTACTTGTGGGGCCATTTAAAATCATTGGTTTATTCGTCTCCGGTGCCTGATTTGTAATCCCTTCGGAATCGAATTGTGGCATGTTCTGAGGACATACGCAATACTCCTGGAGTTTGGGATCGTGTTCGCAGGTCAATGAGACATCGATGTGAGGTCTGTATTCAAGCATGAGGTGGACATTTTGAACATCTTCTGTAATGACAACGACCTGCGGAAAGAAAAACGTTCCGGTGAATTTCAATGTTGTGAAGGCCATAACTCGGAAATGAAGCATTTCCGGACACATGTTGTAATGAACTATTTTGATTGTCTACATGTGGGAAATACATACCTGAAATTATGCCCCGTATTTTTTAAACACCCTGTATAACCCCAAAACGTTTCACTGTCATATCATCAATAGAGCATTATTATGTATAATTATAAATAGTCAAATCATGGCATTAACTACAATAATATTTCATTTCTAATGGTAATAATGTCATCAAACCACCTCAAGTTTTGTAGTTTTTAATATCCAATACACAGCTGTACCCAGAAAATTACACAACACAGAATCGAACCTGTAAATTATTTTTAGTAAGTTAAGTTTTTAATAACCAATTTAATTTGAGCTCTAAATATGTCAGCATTCTTGCAGATCATGGCCTTCGTGTAATATTCTTTACTGTAGTGTGTGTTTTGTTTTATTCTGAAATGCAATTAGCTAGTTCTCAAAACTGACGACAGATTGATTTTGGAAAATAGGAAAATTATGTTGAAAAATTGACATTTCACTGAAAAATACTATTTTTCTGAGTTCCAAGCTTCAAAATGAGGGGTCGTTTATTAAAATCCGTCCAGCCGTTTTCCCGTAATTTCCATTACCAGTTCAAATTATATTATTATTATTACCAGGGAAAGGATTTATATGTAAATACATATTTACTTATAAAGCTAATATAATTTATATTTTGCATTATCTTTATGTTTCACAATGTGTAGGGTTGAAAAATCCTACTTTTATTTTCCATATTTTTCCATATTTTAGAGTTTAGTACATATTTTCGTTAATTTCCATATATTTTCCATATTTCATATAAAACAGTCCATATTATATTAGGTTTAACAATAAAACAAAACAAAATTCCATTAACTTTTAAAAATACATTTCAACAATAGAGATTTAAACACATGTTCAGTAATCCCTTTAACATCAGAGTTATTTGAAAATTAGCAGTCCTATCAACAATGGGAAAGTAAGTTACAAAACTGTATTAATTTAATTTAAAATTTTTAACAGACTTCAGTTGTGCAGCTCAACAGTTAAATGCCAGTCAGAGTACACATAGGTTCAGTTTTGTAAATCATACTATAAAGACGGTAAATATGCCAAAAGTACGTCATTCAGTCAATTTAAAATCAAAACTAACAAGTTACATTTCAGAATTTAAAGAAGATGGTTTATCAACTGACAATAAAATATTATTTTGTAATTTGTGTCAGTGTGCAGTATCATCTACACAAAAGTTCCTGGTGCAACAACACATTACAACTAGTAAACATCAGGCCAACAAACAACTAAATTCCAAGCAGAGACAATTGTTTTTAACACAACCAACAACATCGAATGTAAGATCTGAGTTTAACATCGACCTGTGCCGTTCTCTCATCTCTGCTGATATTCCTCTCTACAAACTAAAGAATAAGGTCTTCAGGGAATTCCTTGAAAAATATACTCAACATACAATCCCGGATGAGTCAACACTTAGGAAGACGTATGCTCCATCCATCTACGATGAGACAATACAGAAGATAAGAGATGAAATTAAAGATAGTTCAATTTGGGTTTCCATTGATGAGACTCCCGACAAAGAAGGTAGACTTGTTGGTAATGTAGTTATCGGTTTGTTAAGTGAACAATATTCTGAACGAATTCTTTTACATTGTGATGTTCTAGAAAAGTGCAATAACAAAACTATAGTTAAACTGTTCAACGAAGCTATGGGTATCCTGTGGCCAAAGGGTATTATGTACGATAATGTGTTATTCTTTATTAGCGATGCTGCCCCTTATATGGTCAAAGCTGGACAAGCATTATCTGTTGTATATCCTAAATTGACTCATTTTACTTGTGTGCGCATGCATTTCATCGTGTGGCAGAAGTGGTCAGAGACAATTTCCCTAAAGTAGATTTGTTGATTTCATCAGTGAAAAAAGTATTTCTCAAAGCTCCCAGTAGAGTTAACGTGTTGAAAGAAATGTACCCTGAAATTCCATTGCCACCAAAGCCAATTTTAACTAGATGGGGTACATGGCTAGAAGCAGTTGAATATTATGCCGAACATATAGACTCTATTAACAATGTTCTCCTTGCATTGGACTCTGAAGATGCAGTCTCAATTGATACTGCGAAAACAGTTACCTGTGACATAAGTGTGAAGAATGACTTAGCTCACATTCAGCATACATTTTCATGCATCATAAAAACGCTCAAAAGTCTCCAAAATAGGCACCTTTCACTATCTGAAAGTTTTGAAATTATAAATAGTACTGTGGAACAACTGAATCGTGGTAGAGGTAAAGTTGCAGATGCAGTAAGAGCTAAGGTGGACACTGTACTTTCAAAAAACCCTGGATATGAAGAACTACAAAAGGTTGTTGCTGTGATGAGTGGTGAATCAACAGTGAAGATTAACTTGGACTTATCCCCAGCAGACATTGTGAAATTGAATTATGTACCAGTTACTTCTTGTGACGTCGAACGCTCTTTTAGTCAGTATAAATCTATCCTCAGAGACAATAGAAGAAGATTCACTTTTCAGCACTTGAAAGAAATGTTTGTAACCTATTGTTATGGTAACAGACAATAAAAATTGTGTTTTGTTGAAACTACATTGGAAGATAAGGTACGTCCATTATATTTTTTGTTTAGTTTGATTAAAATGTACCAATATTTAACGTACATAGTCATTTTTTTATAATTTTAAGTCCATATTTAATTCCATATTTTGGTAAAAATCCATATTTAATTCCATATTTTGGTAAAAATAACTACATATATATTTACATATTTCATATATTTTTAGTCCATATAAATCCGTTCCCTGATTATTACCTTACGTAGGAAAGGCTGTACAAATAACATAGCTAAAAACTCGAAGGCTAAATATAGAAATAGTGCGTACAAGAAGAGGGGAGCGGGACAGATACAGCATAAAATACGCAGGATATTAAAAATACTAGTAATTAAATATTTGTTTCTGAGAACTTCTTACAAAAGGTCGGACAAAGATGGAGCAGCTAGCTATTGTCAGGATGACGAGTGTGTTCATTATGGGGGCTTCCGGCATGACGGATATAAAAAGAAGTTACACGCTATAGGAATAAGAAACAGAAGCACAAGAATAGCGGAGAATTGTATGGGATGACGGAAGACGGAGAGCTCAGTAGAGAGAGAGGGAAGCAGTGGCAATCCCCTGGAGAAATAAGCTCCTTTTACGCGCTTGGTTTTCCATCTTCTGTAGCTAGAACCTTTTGGTCGATTCGTATTTTACTGGTCTCCTGCCTTCAGTTTATTACGTTTAAGCTACTCTAATACTCTACACAGCGACCTATATGCTTCCACGCAGCTTAAGTACAAAGTGGCTTTACTTGACTCATCTCATTAAGCGTTAAGATAAAAGGCATCATCGATAGATTTACAGGACTCGGGCCAAATCAATCACAAGTGCTTACGTCTCCTCACTTTGAAACTTGCCATCTCTCTTCAGAAATACAGGCTAGGTGTAAAGAGAGCTTTCTTTAATCTGTTGGGCTCGTTGTATCTCGCTACTCCAAACATTTGTACAGAGATGGTATATTCACTATTGGTATACGTTGTTACTAATAAACCATGTATAATTTGTATACGATATTTATGCAGAATTTGGATATCCAAAAAACATTACAAATTCATTGTATAACCCAGGGCCGGGCATGAGAGCGGCTCCATTTAGCCGGCCAGAGCTGCTCTCGCTCCGCAAGGCAAGCCAGAGCAGAACGCTCACGCAGTGGCGGACTCGCATTACAGCTACCTTTCCTGCATTAATGTAACAAGAGCCACGGTTGTTCTATTCATTCAGTCTGTCAGTACATAATAGTTTATAAGGATATTACATCAATCCATTGTACAGTACAGACTTTATAACACTCTTATTAATTTAATGAAATAAACTTCGCTCTATGCACACACACAAATCATTAGGCTTATTTACATAACCCATACGCACATACTGCAATATCCTCACCACGGTTCTACGAGACAGGCATATGGCTTCCACTTCCCCTACTTGCTGTGGACAGAGTTCATCTGCCAATATAATTAAACATCGAATTCACCTTCGTTGAATGTTTTCAATTCCTTTGCAATTTCGTGGCAAATTTTGTTGCTAATTCTCATACCCGATTCACTAAGTGCATTATTGTCATCCTGTTAATACATGATATGATATGATATGATATGATATGATATGATATGATATGATATGATATGATATGATATGATATGATATGATATGATATATGATATGACATGACATGACATGACATGATATATGATATGATGTGATATGATATGATATGATATGATATGATATATGATATGACATGACATGACATGATATGATATATGATATGATGTGATATGATATATGATATGATATGATATGATATGATATGATATGATATGATATGATATGATATGATATGATATGATATGATATATGATATGATATGATATATGATATGATATGATATATGATATGATATGATATGATATGATATATGATATGATATGATATGATATGATATGATATGATATATGATATGATATGATATGATATGATATGATATGATATGATATGATATATGATATGATATGATATATGATATGACATGACGTGATATGATATATGATACGATGTGATATGATATATGATATGATATATGATATGATATATGATATGATATGATATGATATGATATGATATGATATGATATGATATGACATGACATGACATGACATGATATATGATGTGATGTGATGTGATGTGATGTGATGTGATGTGATGTGATGTGATGTGATGTGATGTGATGTGATGTGATGTGATGTGATGTGATGTGATGTGATGTGATGTGATGTGATGTGATGTGATGTGATGTGATGTGATGTGATGTGATGTGATGTGATATGATATGATATGATATGATATGATATGATATATGACATAATATGACATGATATGATACATGATACGATATGACATATGATATGATATAATATAAATATAATATAATACAACATAATATAACATAATATAATATAATAAAATATAATATAATATGATGTATGATATATGATATAGCTATCATGAACTTTAATATACTATACTATACTATGATATATCACAATACTTGTATAATTTAAAATTATATATTACTAAATGTATAATAACTTATAATGCAATGTAAATATCAAATAGATGCTCTAATATAATGTACCTGAGAAACATTTTCTTTAAGTTGTATTAGTTTATGGCGTTCATTACCAACATATTTGTCATATTCAGTAGCATGTTGTAAAGAATAATGCATTTGGATATTGAACTTCTTAATCAGTTGGAGTGTTTTATGACAAATTAAACACTTTGCTAATCCACTGCGCTCTACGAAAAAGAACTCCTCCTCCCATGAAACATTAAAAGCATTGGGAATAGCGGGTCGCTTTAATGTATGAGCGGAAGCTCCGTCTTCAAAGTTCGCCATCATACTGCAGAGTCACCACGGCACCGACACTGAATGACGTACAGTATGCATACGTAAGAGTGCTCGCAAGACCCGCTCTTTAAAGTACACAGCGCTCATTTCTCAGAACCTGGTATAACCGAAGAAATTCAATATCAGCTACAGTGGAAGAATCGCGTACAATGACGTTCAAAGATACCTGACCCTACTACTCGATAGTGATCGATAATTTGTTGATGTAGTTGTTCCTGTTGTTTAGTCAACAGAATACAGATCTGAACCTCTCAAGTGATACAAACAAGGCACCACTTATGAGGCAACTCGAGCAGGAGATAACGGATTAGGGTGGTAAGTTCCTTTCCCCCTCCATTGCATACATCGCCAATTAGCTACATATTACACTAGTCAGACTTCAAATGTAGTACAAAATATTAATTGTACTTCCTCTGACACATATCGTCAAATGAGATGTACTACTTGATAAGAGAAGAAAGGTACTTTATTGACTATGAATAACAACTACTTGTAGTTGAAACAGATTAAGGGATCTGATTCGTGGTGGTGGTGGTGGTGGTGGTGGTGATGGTGGTGGTAAATATTGTGGAAGTGTTAACGATTTTGTTGACTATTACACTTTTGCTACGTCATACTACTTTTTACCTATAAAATGGTACGGAACGACGTGCTTCAACCAATCTTGGACGCTTATCCTACAATTTGTATCACTTCCTTAGCATTTGTTTTTTGGCACCTCCCTAGCATTTGTTTCTTTGTTTGTCAACATTGTACTTTCAATAATTCATATTATTTAGGTTATGTTATAGCTACGAGATTATAAACTTATAATATGGATAGTCACGTATCAGAGATTGTTTAATATAATAATTGAAGTGGAATGCAACAGTTTTAATAAAAATGAAATTGAATCAACAAAGCCTTCTTGACTAGTAATCGTCCATAGAGTTCAATGAAGATTTTATAGTTGGTACAATTGATAACAAGAGAACAACTCATCATAATGTACTACTGTCATCTAGCGGAATATTTGTAATGATGAGATGGTACAATAATACATTTGAAGACAGTTTAGTATTTCAGTAAGTCAATTAATATTTTATTGTATTAGAGTATTTTATTCCTTCTAATCTTTATATAATTCCTTCTAATCGTGTAATAGTCAATTAAATCCCACACGAGTTTTGATTTTCTGTAGATAAATCAAAACCTCTAGTGAGATTACTGTTGATAATGAAGATGGTAATTATGCTTTCGCTAATGATAAATGTTTTATTGCTTACTTCATTAGAGAGAATGTAGCCTCATATTTTTCCATCACTAATTTCCCTGCTATATTAGGAAGAGGGTGACAATTTGCTAATCTAGTGAAACCGATGGGCGGGCGATTTCGTGCACTCGATTTATCTGGCAATATTTTTGCACTGAGTTCATTGCTGTATGCATGTGTATCAGGTCTTTATTTACTGGGTAATCAAGCTTAATATTATATGTAATTATAACATGCTGGCCTATTGAATGTGATGCAAATAATTCGATTATAGGAAATATTTGACAGCAGAAGAGCGGGGACCGCAATATTACACTCGTCATAACAGGACGTGACATGTTTCTAATGGGTATTTGGTTTTACATGAACGGGTAGGGGATTATGGGTAGTCACGTTGGAAAACAACCTCAAGTGCCAACGCTAACACGTCCTGCGTTTAATATTACTACGAGTAATGTACGAGGAAATTAAGTTGGTGACACTGAATTGTTAATGAGTATGTACGTAGCGAAGATTTATAACATTCTCTTTATTAATGGATCATTTCTATATTTTTTGTCACTAACAGTAAATATGTAATCTAGGAGTATATCACGTTGAATTATGTAAGATCTAGGAAGGTTACAAAATAGTAATAATAATAATAATAATAATAATAATAATAATAATAATAATAATAATAAATTTTTACTACTACACTAAATACACATATTGTTGTTTTAAAATAAAAACAATCACTGAAGCACCTCGTCCTCATGGGGCATTCCACAAAATTTTAAAACAAGTATGTAATTGAGCCTGGCTCTTACGGTAGTGGTTAGAAAGATTTTTGTTTAAAAATTTAATTTGTACTCAGTAGCTAGCAGTTAAATAAATAAATAAATAAATCAATCAATCAATCAAAAAGAAAACATACATATTATAGCTACTGAAACTTTTATTACCTCCATAAACAATAATTTTTAATCGATATTTTTTAAATAAGCAGCATTATCAAATTGAATGTATGGTAATTTAGTTGTTATGATTGATACAGAGTCTTAGACTGGAGTTGCTACTGTGATAAGCCACAGTTGTGATACATTTACATTCTGTCAAGCATATCAACTGGCACAGTTCTAGGCCCTATTCTATTTTTAATATATATTAATGACTTATTAAAAATTGACTTACAACAACACAATGGTGTTCACTATTCTTATGTAGATGAAACAGTTTTACTTTTTGGTGGAAAAACCTGGTATGATGCATATAATAATTCAAATAATGGATTTAAATTAATAAAAAAGTGGTTTGACATAAATTATCTTTCTATTAACGAAAATAAAACCATAATTATTCCATTCTCATTATCTGAAAAATGTAACAAACCTCCTACATCTATATTAAGTATTAAATTATATTGTTGTCTTATACAGTGTAAATGTCCGATTATTAAAGAGTCCTCTGAAGTTAAGTATTTAGGCATAATTTTCGATAATCATTTAAAATGGAACTAATACATTAATTACTTTTGTAATAAATTACGTAAAATAGTATATTATTTTGTTTTATTGAGGAATTTCTTTTCAATAAGTTTATTACGCACAATAAATTTAACTTTATTTATTACAGAAGCAAATAATTAAAATATGTCTTCATAAACCTATTGATTTTCCATCTCAAAAATTGTTTTTAGACTTTAATGTACTTAACATAAGACAAATTTATTATATTGTATTAATAAAATTCATACGTAAAAATCGAAATAATTTTGAATTGTATTCTCATAGTTATGAAACAAAAGGTATGAATTCTTTAAGATTGTTTGAACCAAAATACAACACTGTTACAGTATTTAATCATAGTAGTAATTTAAGCCCAAGAATATAGTATAACAAAGTTATATTTAAATATCCTAATCTTATCAATTCTAATAGTTCTAATATGAAATTTAAAAAGTTATGTATGGATTTTCTAAAAATTGAAAAATTGTAAATTTAAATTTATATATTATAATTGCATAGTAGACATAAGACAAATTGTATCATATACTTATTAATTTCAATTGAGGAATCCGCCCCTGAGCACGAGTTCTACTCTTTCAGGGGCGAGCTAAAGTTTTTCTATATATATTATATTTTATCTTACAATTATTAGCAAAATAAAATAATTAAAATATGCTGTCTGAACTTTTAGTTTTATGCTGTATTTATGTGAATACAAATTAAATATATTACGGTTTATGGAAATACAATAAAACACTGTTATAAATTCGGTGGATATTAAATACCGTACTTTAAATTCAGAAAACAACAGTTATGAGGGATAATCAAGAGGCTTATTAAGACATATTTTTCTAATTATTTTGTGTAGCAGTGTTATTGCCATGAGGGCGGTACTAAAAGCACAACCCCATCCTATAATACTAAAGCGAGGTAAATCATTAGTAAAGTATGGATAGTCAAGTAATTTCGTAGGATAACAAAATTGAATAATTTTTCTTAATCTATTGCAAAGAAAAAGATGATGTTTATCCCAACGTAAGTGTTGGTCGATTATTATTCCGAAACTCTTAAGTTGAGGAGATTCATTTAGAATAGGACAGTTTTAATATTATTAGAACAACAATTGTATGTATAATTTTTAAGTACAGGGACATCATTTTATTTTTAATAACATTTTTAATATTAACCTGGCTATACCTTTAGAGAACCGGAAACACAGTTTGCTATTCCCTTCCACGACTGTAGTTCGATGATACTGGCGTAAAATACAAACAAATCACTTTACTAGGTATAGGAGGGAAGAAAAGTAGTTCATCCATTTACGTAAACTAGGAAATATCGCGATTTTGAGTTCGATAATTCTCATTAGGTTTTTGTTTAATCAAAATACAGTACTGTATTAAGAATAAGTGTTTTTACTCACGAACTGAGTTATCCATCCGAGCGTATTCATTATGCAGTGTATATTATACTGTCTACAGCACATTAGCGTACAATATAAAGAAAAAAATTAAATTGAAAAATAATCATAATATTTAAACACATTTTGAAAATAGTGGCCGTTCATTTCGATACAGGCTTCAGTTCTTTTGTTCATATTAACGCACTATAGACGATTGCATCTAATTCTAATTGTCAGTTTCGTCCTTCGTACTAATAACTCATGTTGAAATAATTCTGTACCCAGTCTGTAAAAGAGTACCGTACGTACTGTAAATTCAATCTTCATTTCTGCCCGATCCGAAAAGATAAAATTATTCAGACATGCTATTTACTGTCCGTCCAAGTGGTTTTGTCGCAGGGTCGTAGAAAGGGGGGAAATCACGTGACAGTTAATTACTTAACGAGGTCCTTTTATTTAAGTTATTTTAAACAGTTGTATAATATTACGTAGACGTCCAATTTCTAACAGAAATTAATGTTTTCAGAAAAGAGCTAAGACAGCCCAGCCACAAAGGGACGGGCAGAAGTGGGTGGGAGAAACCGGGATGCGACGTAGGCAAACGGGCGACAGTACCTGTGCGAGAATATGATTCAATATTGAAAGCTCTTTCGTTACTGGGAAACGCGAACATATTTCTGGAACGTACTATACTCAGTAACTCAGTGCTGTTTGTTTACTATGACCGTAAGTCGACTTTGACTGTATACGCTTGGTTCTGTGTGAAGAACGGTTGGAAGTTTACTAGTAGAAGGGGTGGGAGTGAAGTACATTAAAAAATTCAGATACAACAAAAACTGAAGTAAAAATAAAATGATGTCCCTGTACAAGAGCGAATTAGGAGATTTTATACCAACGCACGGAATACATGCAACCAATAAAATGAAAGCGTAGGACTTAACAAAATATAGATTATTAAATAATATGAATACAGAATACGGAATAGCACACTTTTCCCCCCTCACGGAATAGTTAATCCAACATTTCCAAATTTTGCAGGTAAAGCACATTAGTAACAGGTTTATGAGTTGATATTGCCTTTCTGAACAGCGGTTGGAATGTTTGACTGAACTTCAAACATCTGTATAAACACTAATTGATATGTCGATATACAAACACAAATATATACAGAATATTAATAATTTATCTAATTTATTAAAGTGTTTCAGAATGTTCCAATAATTACATACTACTACGAAAAGAATAATAAAGTACGTTTAACGGTATATAATATTGTGAAATACAGTAAATTTACTTACTTAGTTACTTATTTAGTTACTTACTTACTTACTCAGTTACTTACTCACTTACTTACTTAGTTACTTACTCACTTACTTACTTAGTGACTTAGTTACTTACTTACTTAGTTACTTACTTACAAGGGAAGTACCCCAGCTCGAACGGCTAAAACCGAGTGTAAATGCGTTTAAAATACAGAGCTGCGCTTGTTCTACCTCTCATCAAGGTTATTTATCTGTAAAACTCCGCAGTCGTGTACAATCAATGATTGAAGAATAACGAATCTAATGACTAGAGAAGCGCAAATCGCTGAAGACACAACACCGAGTAACAGACAGTTATGACAAGGAGATCCACAAAATACATAAATGAGGTATTATGTGACAAGAAGCTACACGACATTTGCTTTAAATAATATACGAGTATAGGGTATTTCAAAGTCAGTCCAAACATTAAACCGCTATAAATATTATAATATGAGATAAACAAAAAACCAAAACATTATAGTATTGGGCAAACAACGGGGTTTACAAAACATTGGGAAGATTTCCGCCGTTCTCTTGTTCAACGTACAGCATTCTGTCTGCTACACCATGCACAGCATTTTGCAGATAATGTCTTGGGATATTAGCAATTTCTTGCGAGATGACATTTTTCAGTTGCAGTACGGTTGTTGGATGTGTGAGGAAAACTCGTTCTATAAGGTAACTCCACAACCAAAAGTCGGCCGGATAGAAATCTGGAGATCGCGGAGGCCACATGGTTGAAAAGTGCCTACTGATGATTTTGGTCGGAAAACGAACCATAATTGCGCGTGTTAACTCCACCATTAATTATTTTAGTAGGTTATTTTACGACGCTTTATCAATATCTTATGTTATTTAGCGTCTGAATGAGATGAAGGTGATAATGCCGGTGAAATGAGTCCGGGGTCCAGCACCGAAAGTTACCCAGGATTTGCTCATACTGAGTTGAAGGGAAACCCCGGAAAAAAACATCAACCAGGTGACTTGACCTGACCGGGAATCGAACCCGGGCCACCTGGTTTCCTGTGCAGACTCGCTAACCGTTACTGTAAAGGTGTGGACAATAATGGAATAAGACAGACTGTTACAGTAAACGGGGAGTGCTACTACAGCATGTTACAGAACTTCGTCATCCCTAGACTGAGGAATCACGATATGGAAAACATAATCTTCATGCAAGATGGCGCTCCACCCCACATCTTTATCTCTGAAAAACAGTTAATTACGCAGATGTTTGGCGATTGTGTCATCAGTAGGCACTTTCCAACAATGTGACCTCCGCGATCTCCAGATTTCAATCCAGCCGACTTTTGGTTGTGGGGTTACCTTAAAGAATGAGTTTTCCTCACACATCCAACGACCCTACTACAACTGAAAGATTCCATCTCGCAAGAAATTGCTAATATCCCAAGACATTATCTGCAAAATGCTGTGCATGGTGTCGCAGAAAGAAAGCTGTACGTTGAACAAGAGAACAGCAAACATATTCCCGATGTTTTGTAAACCCCTTTGTTTGTCCAACACTGTGATGTTTTTGTTTTTCCCCTATCTCATATTATAATATTTATAGCGGTTTAATGTTTCAACTGACTTTTGAAATACCCTATACTCGTATATTATTTAAAGCAAATGCCGTGTAGCTTCTAGCCACATAATACCTCATTTATGTATTTTGTGGATCTGCTTGTCATAACTGTCTGTTACACGGTGTTGTTTCTTCAGCGATTTGTGCTTCTCTAGTCATTAGATTCGTTATTCTTCAATCATTGATTGTACAGCTGTCAAAAGAAAAAGTGGCCGCTCTCCTGAAACAAAGTTCCCTTCGGGTATCTTCGCTACAATTCGGAGACAGGCGATGTTACATGTTGTTGGACCAAGTTGCCTGATATCTACAGTTATAATTGAAGTATACTGTGTGTTATTCGATAGCATAATGGTAGCGTTCAGGCCTCTTATTCATGAGGTCCTGCGGTCGACTACAACCTCGTGCTTTTTATGTTCTTTTTTGTTCTTGTTTTTGAGAGAGACAAACTATACATAATGGCTCCTTTCTCTTTTACGATTATTTTAGTAATTAACATCAGGTTCATTAATATATTATTCCATGACTTTATCATTATGATATTGTGGCTGCAAATGGAAAGGAAAAAGATTTTATTCTAAATAAAATATCTTACGTGGCATAAACAAAACAAATTTACTGGTGTCGGCCTTAAAACATTCAAACATTTAAGCGTTCAAAAAACAAAACAAAAAGCCACAATTCAATATTTAGTCTATCTTCCTCTTTTCTCGATCATCTTGCCGTCGAGTGGGCATGGAATCGACTAGTCTTTGCAAATAGCGACTGTTCTTAGACACGATATTCCAGGCATTCTGAACATACATAAGTGTTCTGTCCATGGGCAGGTCTTTCATTGCAAACCCAGCAATCTCCAATCTTTCCTATTTTCTGCCTTCCTCTTAGTCTCCGCATATGATCCACATATCCTAATGTCGTCTATTATTCTTTTCAACCAGAGACCCAACCAATTCCTTTTTCTCTTTCTAATCAGTTTCAGCATCATTCTTTCTTCACTCACTTTTTCAAACACAGTATTATTTCTTATTCTGTCTGTCCACTTCACACGCACCGTTCTTCTCCACATCCACATTTCAAATGCTTCAATTCGTTTTTCTTCATTTCGGCGTAATGTCGATGTTCCTTCCCCATACAATGCCACACTCCACACAAAGCACTTCACTAGTCTCTTCCTTAGTTCTTTTTCCAGAGGTCCGCAGAAGATCCTTCTTCTTCTATTAAAAGCTTCCTTTGTTCATGTTTGCAGTTTTTCTTGGGAAGAATAGGACTAAATGCTGTAACATCCCGTTGCTTTCCGCACACCACTATTTCTTTCGCATCTTATTAAATTCCAAGGGGCCCAAGCGTGCAGATGAGGAGAGTGGATTTGACTAATTGGGCCCTCCGGACTTCACCGAAAGTCACAGCAAGGGTTAAATATTATTCTATCAGGATGTTTGACCCGATCAGAGACCGGGAAATCTCAATTATCCTTTGCCTCCCGCATCCTGGACTAGCTTCTACGAATCATCAGAAAATCTTAGAGTGAGATTGGGCCAATTTTTCCGAAAATGTTTCCACACTTTTGCCCTCGTAGCTCAGCGGACGAACGTCGGAATTTAGATGTCACCGTCTCAGGTTCAATTCCTCGTTACTCCTTTTCATTTTATTGTGGTTCAATAGTATAATGCAATAATACAAAAAGAAAAACTAATACCAGTAATATGCAACTGGATTTTTCCAAACCTAATATTAAATTTATGTTATTTATATCGCTAAAGAACGATTACAATATAATTAACTTCAATATTATTTATACAGTATCACTAAAGAACGATAACAGAATATAAATGATAAATATCGGTTTGTTTAATTAATATAAGATATTATATAATACGTACTGCACGCATTGTATTCTTCACCTGACATAATTAGGAACATTAAATCCAGACGTTTGAGATGGGCAGGGCATGTAGCACGTATGGGCGAATCCAGAAATGCATATAGAGTGTTAGTTGGGAGACCGGAGGGGAAAAGACCTTTAGGGAGGCCGAGACGTAGATGGGAGGATAATATTAAAATGGATTTGAGGGAGGTGGGGTATGATGATAGAGACCGGATTAATCTTGCACAGGATAGGGACCGCTGGCGGGCTTATGTGAGGGCGGCAATGAACCTTCGGGTTCCTTAAAAGCCATTTGTAAGTAAGTAAGTATTATATAATACGTATTTAATCATCTAAATAAAATAACCTATTTTACAAAGAAAGATGGTTATTTGTGTTATAATAATTACATAAAATACAGATTATTTACATTGCGAAAGAACAATAACAATATAAATAACTTGAATATTGTTTTATACTGCTAATGAAGGAAAACAGAATATAAATGATAACTTGAATATTATTTATATCGCTAAAGAACGATAACAATATAAAAAACGTGAATATTATTCATATCGGAATTTCACAGATTTATTACAGATGTATTTAAGAAATTTTAGAAGAATAGTAATTAGTAACAGTGTCCTATTTATTCTTCTTGGAGCCAAATTTGTAACTTTTAAAAGTGTGGTTACTATGTTGAAGTGTATGTGTTGCAACGGATGCTTGATTTGTTATGTATGTGAGTCAGTTATGGGATGCTTGATGTCGTCGTAATTATAGTTTGATTGTGTTTTTGTGACTATTGTGTATTAATTTATGATTTATGGTCCGGAAAGCTGCATATTTGTGTCATAGAAGTGTTACGTATGTGTGTTGTTAATGTTTTTGTATGTTTCAAATTGATACCTGATATTTGTTTTGCAATCGCAATGCCTAATTTACGGATTGTTTATGTATTGTTTACATCGCGTAAGCTAATTTAATTTTTTTTTTCATTTCTCTTTATGCTTATGTTTTTTGTGTATAAAACTATAGCCCTAACATACATAATTATGTAAAATAGGATTAACCCCCATTGGAGATACAATAATTATAATTATTATTCATATCGTTATAGAACGATAACAGAATACAAATGACGACTTGAATGTTATTCATATCTCTAAAGAACGATAACAAAATATAAATAACGTGATATCCATAAAGAACGATAACTGGATATAAATGATAATTTGAATATCATTTACATCGCTAAAGAACGATTAAAAAATAAAATGAAAACTTGAAGAAGGCCCGAACCCACGACCTTTAAATCATTAAACAAGCGCTCTACCGCTGGTCTACGAGGCGCAGATACGGGACACTCTCATAGTTTCGGAACTGCTTGTACAAGCACATGCATCGTGTAACATCGGCGCGACCCGAAGTGGACTTTGAAAATATTCGCTGTTCACGAGTGCGGCCACTTTTTTTTTTTTTTTTGACAGCTGTACACGACTGCGGAGTTTTACAGATAAATAACCTTGATGGGTGGTAGAACAAGCACAGCTCTGTATTTTAAACGTATTTACACTCGGTTTTAGCCGTTCGAGCTGGGGTACTTCCCTTGTTAGTTACTTACTTAGTTACTTACTTACTTACTTAGTTACTTACTAACTTACTTACTTTCTTACCTTTACTTTACTATATTATATTATATATATTTATTTATTTCATTAATCTTTGATCACGTCATGGCGGATTAGATGTATTCCAGTTCTTAATTAGCCATCACTCTCTTTACGGATATAACAAAAACTAATACATATTGAAATATAAGTATCCTCTGTTTACAATAATAATAATAATAATAATAATAATAATAATAATAATAATAATAATAATAATAATAGTAATAATAATAATAATAATAATAATAATAATAATAATAATAAGTACAGCTCTTGTATTTAGAACTCCTACTTTAGCTTTTTCATTTTATGCTCAATCTCTTAAGAATTATTCTGTTAACTTCATTGACAACTCTTCGTAATTTCTTATCGTGTGACTACTCAACATTTATAATTCCATCTCCGTTACAGCTTTGACTTTCTCTTCCCATCTAATTTTAACTCTAAAAAGAAATTTTCCTAATTTATGCAGATTGCTGGCGTTTAGGTGACCATTCATTTTTTTATAAGCTACTATAGCGTTTATTTGTAGAAATTTTTTATCCACCCAACTGTTTCTCAAATCATTCGTTGCCTGACACTTTAACGCAATATGCATTGCGTCTTCAGCTAGTTCACACAAAGGACATTTATCCTTCTCTACGTTCCCTCTCTTATTCTTGAGTCTCCAGATCCCTAATCTCCACCATCCCATTACCGTTCTCTCTTCCCTTAAATTTAGTCTAACATATTCTACCTGTTCCCAAAACTGCTTAACTTCCCTATAGTATTTTAGTGATCCTAAGTCTTTAATATTACTAAAAATATCTTGTCTCGAGATTTCGTTTGCCCTCTCTTTTACTATTCTTCCAATAATTTTCGTGTTTATAGACCCTAGTTCTCTCCATAGCCAATTTAGACCTAATCAATACAGTAAATTGTATACAAGCACAGTAGTAGACCCAGTAATTAATTTCTTCTTTAAAATTAATGTTAATTCGTACACATAAGTAAACTTGTTATGGAGTCATTTTCAGCAAATATTTCCTTTGAAATTGTTAGAGAGAAATGAGGATGCGGATTTTGGGTCCCGATACTGAACGTTAGGTCATTGAACTCAATGCTACGCTCCCTCCGTACGCTAAAGGACGCGCCGCCATATTGCTGTGTAGGGACCGAAAATCCGCTATGTGATTGTCAATGTATTACTATTGTGACGTGAGATGGAAAATTTGCCATTATATATTTTTCCAGAAAAATTTTCCGCCTTGCAAATAGTTGTTTTCTTCTTTCCTTACAACCTCAAGATTCTCACATGTATTCCTCACTTTATTCTCATCACTTACCAGTTTATGAAATGAAAGTCGTAAGTCGTCTAATCTTTGATGGTTGTGTTAGTACAGACTCCAAAACAACGCCATTGTCAAGTTCGTTTTGCCGTGAGAGTACTGATTAAGAAATAAGCGCTGGCAATATCATATTTTGAGAACTTTACTAATCTGATCTAAATTGTCACCTCACAACACTATTACCTCGACATAGGCTGATGAAAGCCTTTCATTTTAAATAATTATTATTGTTGGCTGAGGAAAACATTATAACAATTATGTTATATGATTCGTAATTTCTCTTCTCCGTTATCTGTGAACTCCTCACTTTATTTATCATAACTCATTCACAGACACATCCAAATCGACACTCGTACTGAAACTGTGTTACTGAAACAAAAGCTGCTGCAGGTATTGTATAGCCCTGTCGTCTTCCCCTCCAAGGAGGTTCACTCCCTCCAGGTAGGGGAATAGAGAGTGCACATCGCACAGAGACAGTTGCACAATGTGCGCGACTGCACAATGTGCAGGGTTCTGACATGCCTGGTTAAGAAGAATGTGCGAAGGAAATCTGTATACTTCACAAGTAAGATGCATGTACAGTATTTTGATTCCAGTAATTTATTGTTTTCTGAATTGTAACATTTCATTTAAAACTAATTTAAACTAAATATGACCTGAATAATAGCTGCTCATAAACTGTTTGTGGGAGTTGGGGGGGGGGCAAATTTTAGCACTGCCTAGGGGCGGCACTATACATAAATCCGGCCCTGATTAAGAGAACAACAATTACAATGTCAATCAGAATTGTACAGGGACATCATTTTATTTTTACTTCAATTTTTATTGTACCTGAGCTTTTTAATATACTTCACTCCCACCCCTTTTACTAATGAAGTTCAACCGTCCTCCACATAGATCCAAGACCTCATATACAGTCATAGTAGCCTTACGGTCATAGTAAACAGTACGTTCCAAAAATATGTTCGCGTTTTCCAGTGACGAAAGAGCTTTCAGTATTGAATAAGTTTCGTACAGGTACTGTCGTCCATTTGCCTGCGTCGTATCCCGGTTTCCCCCACCAGCTTTTATTCGCCAGCTACTGGCTGGGCTGTCTTAGCTCTTTTCTGAGAACATTAATTTCTGTTAGGAACTGGACGTCTATGTAATATTACACAACTGTTTAAAATAGAGACATGGAAAAATTATTAGACTAAATTAATTATATGTGCAACGAAGCTGTATTTATCGGTAGAAATAATGAACAGAAATGTATTTTGCACAGAAATAATGAACAGAAAATTGAGTCTGGAAGTTACTAATATTTTATGAACTTTCCTTTATTCTTTATTAACACGCTTATTTTGTCAGGAATGCTGAAAACCAAAGTTTGCCACTTCCTTTGAATATCAGCGTCATTTAGCCAGATATCAGACAGTGCTTAAATGAGTCCATGTTTTGTTGTAAGCCTCTTTTTGTGCACTTTCTTCTTCAGTATAGATCACAGGTTTTCAATTTTGTTCATGTCCGGTCTTCTTGCAGGCCATGGGAGAATATCTCCTGCAGTATATAATTAAAACATCAGTAGTACCAACATAGCCAGAAAAAATATACTTAACCATTGGAAAAATATACCAGAAGAAGTAAACAATCATATTTACAACAATAGAGATTCTGTGAATTATACTGATAGTATGATGAATTATATTATGTTTTCAAGAAAACGTTTTACGCTAATAATTTTTCCACGTCAGTAACTTAAATAACAGGGCCTCGTTAAATAATTAATGTCACGTGATTTTCTCCCTTTCTACGACCCTACAACATAACCACTTGGACGGACAGTAGATAGTATGTCAGAGTAATTTTATCTTTTCCGATCGGGCAGAAGTGAATATTGAATTTACAGTACGTAAGGTACTCTTTTATAGAGTAGGTACAGAATTATTTCAACATGAGTTACTAGTACGAAGAACGAAACTGGTAATTGGAATTACGTACAATAGTCTATAGTGCGATAATATGCACAATTACAACTGAAGCCTGTATCGAAATAAACGGCCACCATTTAAAAAAAGTGTTTAAATTTCCATATTATGATTATTTTTCAATTTTTACTTCATGCTCTATATTGTACGCTAATATGCTGTAGACAGTATAATATACACTGCATAATGAATACGTCCACATGGACAGCTCAGTTCGTGAGTAAAAACACTCATTGTTAATACAGTATTGTATTTTGATTAAACAAAAACCTAATGAAAATGATCAAACTCAAAAGCGCAATATTTCCTAGTTTTCGTAAATGGATGAACTACTTTTCTTCCTTCCTATACCTAGTAAAGTGATTTGTTTGTATATTACGCCAGTATCATCGAACTCCAGTCGTGGAAGGGGGTAGCAAACGGCGTTGATCCAGAGGTATAGGCAAGTTAATATTAAAAATGTTAGTAAAAATAAAATGATGTCCCTGTGAAAATGGAGGACAGAACGTGAGATCTTTAGAGCAGCAAAGGAGTTTGTTATGTAGCGCGTAGAGGAGTCAGTAAAATGGGAAGCAGCTGAAAGGCTTTCATTATATTGAATTTTTAATGTGTTTAAAGTCCGAGAAATGTCGGTGTATCCAAGTCAACAATGACTAGCTCTGCTTTAAATAGGAAAGTACCAGCGTCTGTACGAGATCAAATGGCTACTTCTACCATACACGGATGTCTCCGTAGAGACTTTTCTATCCGCTTTATTCGTACGCTCTGCGGCCCCACATTGGGCTTACTGAGCATTTATTCTCTTCCTAACTTGCCTTCTTCCTATGCTTCTTTGTGTCTACTCTTGCTTTTTGACGGTCCACCAAATGCTTCAAAATACAATTGGCAGCAGCTTTAAAGGAATAATAAGTGCAGTAATGCATCTTTATTGATTTTATGTCCAATCTTGTCAAGAAAACGAGGGTTTCATGTCATAGATTTATAGCACATAAAATATAAGGGACAATCAATAAGTTTCCGGACTGCCTTGAATGTAGGCAACACACAGGACATAGGAAATGGATAAGTATTCTAGACCCAGGGAAACGCCTGGAATCTATACTAAATGCACCACTTGAAAGGCAGAGAAGACCAGTTATAAGTATATGGAGAGATTCCAGGAAAAATCGCAGTAAGTCCTTGACATGTTTGCACAAAATCACGTGTAAAAGCTCAGTTCTTAAAGACAATCTGACGCTGTTTGATAGACTGACTCAACAGGCATGGATGCAGAGATCTTCATTGAAATGTGTACGTAATGTATAACGGTACAATAAATACAAGTAAAGTTCGGAAATACATTGATTACACCTTGTTTTTTTTCCCCTAAATATGTGGACATAAAGGCAAAACTAACGGGAACTAATTCTCGTATACATTTTCTGCTTTACGTAGATGGGCGTCACGTCTATGAGTCTGTAGCAATTCGTGGTAATGGTGCTATCAGTTGATGAAACACGAGATATTAGCGTTGCGTTGTTATATAAGTTCTGAAAAAGTTTTTTGTAACCGCTGAAATAAAATGCGAGAAAATAGGTTAATAATGTCAACTGTACAGAAGCAATTAAAAGTTACTGAGTCGAATTATCAATCGTTAAGGAGTTGCAGCTGATTATAGGCTTGAACCTCAATTAAAATTTATTCGCTCGTGTTCAGGTGACATTTTATGCTCAAAATGCCTGTAGAACTGATTCCTAAAGCACGGGTCATTAGTCGTGAAAGTTAAAAAGTCAGGTTTGCTATGCTTTCTAACAGTAGATATAGCATCTTGGTATAGCTGCTGCATGTAGAGCTTGAAATGTAGAGGGTAAAATCATTTTATCCTGCTAAGATATCTTGCTGAAATGATTGGGAGACTACAAAATTTTGTAGGTCTCTTATTTTAAGAGTAAGAAATATCTTTTGGTCTTTCCTCAGGAACTGTAATTTTTGCGCTCTCTTGAGTCAATACTGAAGAGAATGGACGCATATAAATATCTACACCACACCGCCATTAAATATATGAAAAAGACCCAACCCCACTTGTTTAATAACTATAAAAATGTTTGATTTTTAATAACAAAATTATTATCTTACGTAAGTTTTGTAGTTTTATATATAAATAATAGCTGCCACTCAGTAAATTATAGAAATGAAGATCTAACATGTATAATTAATGAAAAATAGTCACATCATGGCATTAACTATAAGAATATTTCATTTCTAATGGTGATAATGTCATCAAACCACCTCAAGTTCTGTAGATTTGTATATCCAATATACAGCTGTAATCAGAAAATTACACACCGCAGAATCAGACCTGTAAATTATTTTTAGTAAGTCTTGAAGTTTTTAATAACCAATTGAATTTGAACTCTAAATATGTCAGCAATCCTGCAGGTCATGGCTTTCGTGTTATAGCTTATTGTTTATTGCAGTGTGTGTTTTGTTTTATTTTGAAATGCAATTAGTTCTCAAAACTGACGAAAGATGGATTTTGGAAAAATAGAAAAATTATGTAGGAAAACTAACGCTTCCACGGAAAGTTATTATTTTTGTGAAAATCCTTGGATTCCAAGCTTCAAAGTGACGGGTCATTCATTAAAATTCGTTCAACTATTTTCCCGTAAATTCCATTACCAGTTCAAATTATATATATATATATATATATATATATATATTTCCTATATACTAAAAGTTCAATTCAGTTTATTTTTTCAGTCAGAGTTTAAATATTCCCGAACGTGTTCAATACGTAGTGTTTATTTAAATAATTTAATTATACACTTCACAACAACTAATACTCTTAAGTTTTAAAGGTATTCTGCATGTCAATATTTAAAATAGAATGCAGTATGTGTGTATGCCACTGTTCTATCAATATCATACATGCTTATCGATAGTCGCATTTCAAGCTGGAAATTCTTCTAATCGTTTTCAGGAACATGAAAGCAATGCAAGGTATCAGAGACAGATGACGCTCGACAGCTGTAATTCATACCCGTCAATACTTCAAAATGCTACTCAACTGGGGAAAATTTGACAGTCACATGTCGAAAGTTTTATTCCCATCATTTTAAAAACAAGTCACTTGTTGTAAATGCCCGACATGTTGCAGACGGAGAAAGAAGGAAATATTTTTACATTTCTACAAACGAGCGATTATAGAGATTATTACACTCTTACTACGTCATACTACTTTTGACCAATAAAACGGTACGAAAGGACGTATTTCAACCAATCATGGCTGCTTATCGCACAATTTTATCGCGTCCCTAGCATTTGTTTAATTTTATCGCGTCCCTAGCATTTGTTTCTTTGTTTGCCAACATTTGAAACTGCGCTGGTCTGGACGTCAAAAAAAAAAATATATATATATAATTACAAACCACTCCAGTTGATGCACAGCAGTTTCAAATATGACTCGCATTGGCGTTCAAGAACAAGAATTAATAAAAATCACTGATCATACCTATGCATCTTCTGAAATCCGATTTACAAATAAATGAAGAGCACCATTCGGAAATCCTGAATAAGTTGAATACACCATTTAGGCCTAAATCAACGAGTTCTACTTCTATTACGCACACGTCCAATATAACATCAATTGAACAACCAACCACATTCAAATTTGAAAATTGTACATTCAATAATTATTCCTTTTAAAATTATTCATGTTTATTTTTTTATGTCATCGTCGTTAATTAAAACTTTTCTAACACTTGTGTATATTAGTTAGGTTATGTTACAGCTTCTGCTATATGATATTATGGATAGTCACGTATCAGAGATTGTTTAATATTAAGATTTATTGAAAATCATCTGTCAAGTGACGTTGATTACTGGGATTCGGATAATTGAAGTGGAATGTTGCATTTTAATAAAAATGAAACTGAATCAACAAAGCCTTCTTGACTAGTAACATTGCCATCGTGTATAATAGATCGAGAACTTCTCTACGAGAAGGCATTGCTCACTACTGCCATCTAGCATGCATCTAGCGTAATATTTGTAATGTTGAGATGGTACAATAATACATTTGAAGACAGTTGTATTTTCGTAAGTCAATTAATATTTTATTGTATTGGAGTACTTTCTTTTAATCGTGTAATAGTCAATTAAATCCCACTCGAGTTTTGATTTT
The DNA here is from genome assembly GCF_040183065.1 of Periplaneta americana. Lineage (NCBI taxonomy): Eukaryota > Metazoa > Arthropoda > Insecta > Blattodea > Blattidae > Periplaneta > Periplaneta americana. The sequence goes on along the minus strand of NC_091128.1, from coordinate 153,088,897 downwards.
CTCTAGATAAATCAAAACGTCTAGCGAGATTACTGTTGATAAACTTATTAGTTACAATTTTGTAAGCTATTTCTGTGACGTAATTCCTTCTCATTACATCAGATTCAGATTGTACGTTTAGGACTTTAAAATATACCTTTATATGTCTTTGATTAAATCTTAAGAATTTTCATATAAAATACTGATTCTTAATAAAATTAACACATTTCTTTGCAAAATATTACCATAAAGTAGTAATTTATGTAACTAACTTATAATCTTGGTAATTATGGCGCGAATTAATGTTTTCACGAGTATTTATAATGAAGATTATACACGTGTTATATACAACGTTTTGTGCTATTCTAGTATTAAAATATGTAAAAAAAATTGTACATTATGCAACGAGCCTATAATGGTAGTAATTAAGACCCGAGTATGTTTATGAAACGAGAGCAAGTGAGTTTCATAATTTTCATATGAGCGTCTTAATTACCATTATAGGCAAGCTTCATACGACTTTTTATGCTCGACCATATTTCTAACTTGAAGTTATTCATAAGTATTCATGTTATTCTTATCTGACTGGGAAGCGGAAGTGACCTTGTGCAATATCTCGTAAATTGTGAGATGTGCGCAGACACGACAGTATTGATTCTTTCTGAGGAACAAATGTCATTGACCTTGATATAATATAGAGAGTAAAATGAACATTAATCTTGATATAACCTTGAAATTGATTTAGACATTGAAAAACGAGATGACAAATTGAATTTATTTGAATATTATTTACAATTAACGATAATTATTATAGTAACAGAACATAACCTTCTGCGACAGTATTGGATTTCCAGTCTCCGTGACGTTTCGCTAACTGTCTTTCGATTGCATATCCAAGAATAATCGACACTTGCGCTTTCATATTGCTACAATGGCGTTTTCTGATTGGTGGAACATCTGAACTTTAATGAATAGGTGTACTTTAATGAGGCCCATTAAAGGGCTGCTACCAGGTGCATAATTACTACATTTCGGCATGGTCGAGCATAAAATATATTATAAATTTGCAAAATTTAATGTTATGACGTATTAAAGACATGACTACTGCGTCACTAACGAGAAAGACAGGCTACGGCGCGACGTCACATTCGTAGTCATAACATGGCCAACATTGAATAAGTTTATTTGTAAATGCACGTTTAACATGAGTTTAATATAGAAATTCCTTTGTTTTTTTTAGAAGTTTAAACATGCATTTATATTAGGCGATTGTTACGAGGGCCATGACTAGACCATGATAACCACGTGACTCCAATTCGTGCCGAAGCCGGTCTTTCTCGTTAGCCACGTGACTACTGGGTATGACGTAATATATTACATTGTTGCTAAGTAACCGTTTCTAAGACAATACTATTTTGTTATTGTGTTGAAGTTTTTCTTACAGATACGTTGTATAAAATTGTGTTGTAAAGGCGGTGATGACGTCATGGAATACTAGTTGTTAGATAACCTTTTCTGGCACCAGTGTCAGAATTAGGCAAATTATGCACGATTTATAGCGCCATAACAAGAGTGTTTTAATGCTAGAATTGCATAAAGGTAATTTATTTCGTTAACATGTTACGCGATAATAATATCAAATTACGTCACGAAGTTCATTTAAAATAATTGTGTTACTGTACCCATTGTACATAAATCGTATATTTATGTTTATTTTCAGTAGTTATAAGAAAAGTATTACTTGATACAACATATTTTCATTTATGCTACTTCCATACAGTCGTCCACACCTGTGGAGTAACGGTTAGCGCGTCTAGCCGCGAAACCAGGTGGCCCGGGTTCAATTCCCGGTCGAAGTAAATTACCTGGTTGAGGTTTTTCCGGGGTTTTCCCTCAACCCAATATGAGCAAATGCTGGGTAACTTTCGGTGCTGGAACCCAGACTCATTTCACCGGCATTATCATCTTCATCTAATTCAGACGCTAAATAACCTAAGATGTTGATAAAGTGTCGTAAAATAACGTACTAAAATAAAAAAAATCCACACAGTCATTAGATAACATTTGTTCTTACACACTTTATTTTGCTCTACTCGCACTACATTCGTATACAGTGAATTACATTTTATCTTTCCACGCTCGTGGATGTAGAGTGGAAGGGACAGTGCACAGCACATCTGCCTTTATGAAGCCTGCAGTGAGTTCTCGGTTATGGCCTTATGAGTTATGAGTGTGCACGCGAAATAAGCTGTAGAACAGTTTCCTTACAATTTGAAATTGTGAAAGTATTAAAAAATGCTTACCTTCTCAAATACGATGTTGAAAGTGTGAAAAGATAAAATGCAGTCTATGTACTGTAGGTTACCTACTATTGATAGTATTAAGCATAATTTATTTATTTATTTATTTATTTATTTATTTATTTATTTATTTATTTATTCTGGTGTAGTTAAGGCCATCAGGCCTTCTCTTCCACAACACCAGGAATACAAATACAATATATAGAAATAAACAGAGAGAAAAAAATACACTATATACAAAGTAAAGCTACACAAGAGATAAAGAGAGAGAGAGAGAAAACACTATAAACAAAGTAAAGCCACACAAAAATATACACAGGTTGCAGTCACACAAACTTTAAATGAGTGATTAAGTATCATAATTAATTTTATCCTAACTAATTAACTACTATAAACAAGAAACTTGCAATTTTAATGTAGATTAAAAAAATAAAAATAAAAAAAACACAAATCAATACTTCTAGCAATACCTAAAAACATTAACTAAGAGAAAATTTTCCAATTTAATTTTGAATTGTGATAAAGTCCGGCAGTCTCTGACGTCATTAGGTAACGAATTCCAGAGGCGAGGTATTCATCAGTATAAAGACGTCCTATGATGAGGGATAGAAAGAAGTGCTTGATGTCGGTTTCGAAGAGTTGTAAGAAATTGAAAGCGCGATAACAGATAATTCGGAGTAGAAGTATGCATGATTCTAAACAGAAGTGACAGTGAATGTATTGTTCTTCATTCTTTCAGACGCACCCATGAAAGTAACTGGAGGGAAGGTGTTACATGGTCAAATTTACGAATATTGCAGATGAATCGTATGCACACATTATGAACACGTTATAGGCCCTAGTCTCTCAGCTAAGAGTGAACTTACATTAGTTAGCAATGAATCGCAATAATCAAAATGGGGCATTACAAGCGTCTGAATAAGAATCTTTTTTGGACTAAGTGGTAGAAATTCTTTCATATGGAACAAGGAGTGAAGTTGAGAAAATATTTTTTTGCAAATGTGTGTTACTTGAGTGTTCCAATTTAGATCGTTATCCATAAAAATGCCAAGATTTTTAACTGTTTCACTGCATTTAACAATAATCCCATTCAATATTATATATGGTATAGTACTACTATCAAGAGTGCTTCGTAGACGATTATGTCCCATTACGATAATAACAAGTTTAAGAAAATAAGCAAATTATTATCACCTTCAACATTATTACCATTATCATATTTTTCTTGTAAAGAAACACACTGATTTTTAACGACGCAGAGACATAATATATTTTGAATTTCATTTCGATAGAAGTTCTCTTACAGTCCTGCTCTTTCCATTAACATGATATTCATCCTGCCCATATTGACAATTGGCTATATAAGCAAAGGCAATCGAAAGCTGTTCAGATGCTGTCGTAAAATCTGTTGTAGGTAGGAAGCTGAGAAATCTGGCAAACCGAGAAGTTTTAAATCTTATGACAAAATGTTCTTTGAGGATTTTCAAACTTTTTGAAAACTTTATAATGATGCTTTCTCTGAAAGAAGAATTGAGGATGGTATAAAAAACACAAATAAATTGCATGCAAACTTTTCCTTCCTCTACGTGATCGATCTCACATTACGAGCTCCGAAGAGCCTAGAGAAAGAACGGAAAAAGTTACACATTGTAATATGTGTATATGACGCTTATTTTGTGCAAGAATCTCTCTGATAAAAGAAAAAGTATCAGGAAAGAAATTTTAAAATATTATATTAGATTCCAACAAAACAAGACAAATTCATGGAAAGTCACGAAATTTTTTGATACCTGGGACACGTTTCATCCTACTTAGAAGATACTTAAATGATAAAGCTGTATGCATACACTTCAAAGCAAACAAATAACTATCTCTGCAGTTCACATAGACAGATAAACATAATAATAATAATAATAATAATAATAATAATAATAATAATAATAATAATAATAATAATGCAGTTACAGTTCTGAGATTTACGACCATGTCTTTGAAATTATCCACAATGGTGGTAACGATGGGAATAATAAAGAAGACTAAAACAGAATTACACGCGGGACTAAGAAGAAGATAACTGATGAGAGACGACATTAAGATATATGGATCAAATGCGGAGGCTAAGAAGAGGACAGATAATGGGAAAGATTGGATAATTCTGGATTTGCATTGAAAAACCTGTCATTTGGCAGAACAATTATTTATATGTAGGCTATGTCCAGAATTCAACCCGGTTTCACAGTATTTATAACCAGTAATCCTATCTCTTTAGTCACAGTGGACACTGGATATCTTTTAAATAAATTTATTTATTTATTTATGTATTTATTTACGTATGTATGTATTTATTTATGTATGTATGTATTTACTTATGTATATATGTATTTATTTATGTAAGTATTTATTCATTCATTTATTTATGTATTCATTTATCTATCTATCTATCTATCTATCTATCTATCTATCTATCTATCTATCTATCTATCTATCTATCTATCTATCTATCTATCTATCTATCTATCTATCTATCTATCTATCTATCTATCTATCTATCTATCTATCTATCTATCTATCTATCTATCTATCTATCTATCTATCTATCTATCTATCTATCTATCTATCTATCTATCTATCTATCTATCTATCTATCTATCTATCTATCTATCTATCTATCTATCTATCTATCTATCTATCTATCTATCTATCTATCTATCTATCTATCTATCCATCTATCTATCTATCCATCTATCTGTCTGTGTCTATCTATCTATCTATCTATCTATCTATCTATCTATCTATCTATCTATCTATCTATCTATCTATCTATCTATCTATCTATCTATCTATCTATCTATCTATCTATCTATCTATCTATTTATCTATCTATCTATCTATCTATCTGTCTATCTATCTATATATTTATTTATTAGTAAACCACCTATATGGGCTCTAATTCAGTGAACTGAAAAAACTAACGAAACATTATCTTTTTTCTTTCTGTTATTAGCTTTCATTGCTTCTTTACTTGTAACTTTTTTTATTCTGTAAATTTCCATTGTTTGTTTGTTTGTTTGTATACTTGTTTACTTTTTTTCTTACTCTGTTATCTTTCATCACTTATATTGTTTTGTATGCTTTGTCTAATGGCAGCCTCTAATTTGATGAAGCACAATAAATACAAATATTCATTTATTTAAATATTTATTTATTGATTTAAATATTTATTTATTTATTTATTTATTTAAATATTTATTTATTTATTTAAATATTTATTTATTTATTTATTTATTTTGCTAATAATTGTAAAATAAAATATAAATAAACAGAAAAACATTAGCTCGCCCCTGAAAGAGTAGAACTCGTGCTCAGGAGCGGATTTCTGAATTAAAATTAAGAAGTATATAATACAATTTGTCTTCCTCTACTACGCAATAAGAATATATAAATTAAAATTTACAATATTTCAATTTTTATGAAATCCATACATAACTTGTTTAACTTAATACTAGAACTATTAGAATTGACAAGATTACTTACTTACTTACAAATGGCTTTTAAGGAACCCGAAGGTTCATTGCCGCCCTCACATAAGCCCGCCAGCGGTCCCTATCCTGTGCAAGATTAATCCAGTCTCTATCATCATACCCCACCTCCCTCAAATCCATTTTAATATTATCCTCCCATCTACGTCTCGGCCTCCCTAAAGGTCTTTTTCCCTCCGGTCTCCCAAATAACACTCTATATGCATTTCTGGATTCGCCCATACGTGCTACATGCCCTGCCCATCTCAAACGTCTGGATTTCAAGTTCCTAATTATGTCAGGTGAAGAATACAATGCGTGCAGTTCTGTGTTGTGTAACTTTCTCCATTCTCCTGTAACTTCATCCCGCTTAGCCCCAAATATTTTCCTAAGCACCTTATTCTCAAACACCCTTAACCTATGTTCCTCTCTCAGAGTGAGAGTCCAAGTTTCACAGCCATATAGAACAACCGGTAATATAACTGTTTTATAAATTCTAACTTTCAGATTTTTGGACAGCAGACTGGATGATAAGAGCTTCTCAACCGAATAATAACAGGCATTTCCCATATTTATTCTGCGTTTAATTTCCTCCCGAGTGTCATTTACATTTGTTACTGTTGCTCCAAGATATTTGAATTTTTCCACCTCTTCGAAGGATAAATCTCCAATATTTATATTTCCATTTCGTACAATATTCCCGTCACGAGACATAATCATATACTTTGTCTTTTCGGGATTTACTTCCAAACCGATCGCTTTACTTGCTTCAAGTAAAATTTCCGTGTTTTCCCTAACCGTTTGTGTATTTTCTCCTAACATATTCACGTCATCTGCATAGACAAGAAGCTGATGTAGCCCGTTCAATTCCAAACCCTGCCTGTTATCCTGAACTTTCCTAATGGCATATTCTAAAGCGAAGTTAAAAAGTAAAGGTGATAATGCATCTCCCTGCTTTAGCCCGCAGTGAATTGGAAAAGGATCAGATAGAAACTGACCTATACGGACTCTGCTGTATGTTTCACTGAGACACATTTTAATTAATCGAACTAGTTTCTTGGGAATACCAAATTCAATAAGAATATCATATAATACTTCCCTCTTAACCGAGTCATATGCCTTTTTGAAATCTATGAATAACTGATGTACTGTACCCTTATACTCCCATTTTTTCTCCATTATCTGCCGAATACAAAAAATCTGATCAATAGTCGATCTATTACGCCGAAAACCGCACTGATGATCCCCAATAATTTCATCTACGTACGGAGTTAATCTCCTCAAAAGAATATTGGACAAAATTTTGTACGACGTCAACAAAAGTGATATTCCTCGAAAGTTACCACAGTTCGTTTTGTCCCCCTTTTTAAAAATAGGTACAATTATGGACTCCTTCCATTGTTCTGGTACAATTTCCTTTTCCCAAATAGCAAGTACAAGTTTATAAATTTCGCTATATAATGCACTTCCACCCTCTTGTATTAATTCTGCTGGAATTTGATCGATACCTGGAGACTTGTACTTTTTCAGATTTTCTATCGCAATTTCGACTTCTGAAATCGTGGGTTCGGGTATAAATGGCTCAGCAGTTTGTATTTCAATATCGTCCCGATCATTTCTATTTGGCCTATGTACATTTAGTAGTTGCGCAAAATAGTTTTTCCATCTGTTTAGGATTGATGAAGAGTCTGCAAGCAAGTCACCATTCTCATCCTTGATCACGTTTACCCTTGACTGATATCCGTTCTTAAATTCCTTTATACCCTTATATAAATCTCGAATGTTTTTATTCTTACTATTTGTTTCTACCTCATTCAGTTTTTCCTTCAAGTAACCTCTCTTTTTATTCCTAAGTGTACGACTTGCTTCCCGTCTTTCATTGAAATAATTATCTCTATTCTCCTCAACTGGATCCTGTAAGAATTTCAATTTTGCCTGTTTCCTTCTTTCTACTACCATGCAACAATCTTCATCAAACCACGGTTTCTTTTTCTTAGTTTCATAATAACCTATGCTCTGCTCAGCTGCAATTTTGATACTATCTCTGATATTTTCCCACACGCTATTAACATCTAATTCTTTCTCAACTTCGTCGGAACTTTCTAAAGTGGCAAACCTATTCGAAATTTCGACCTGATAATTTTGCTTAGCTTCCTCGTCCTTTAATTTCAAAATATTGAATTGACAAGATTAGGATATTTAAATATGGACTAAATTACTACTGTGATTAAATACTGTAGCAGTGTAGCATTTTGGTTCAAACAATCTTAAAGAATTCATTCCTTTTGTTTCATAACTATGCGAATACAAATCAAAATTATTTAGATTTTATGTAGGAATTTTATTAATACAATATAATTAATTTGTCTTATTTTAAGAACATTCAAGTCTAAAAACAATTCTGGAGATGGAAAATCAATAGGTTTATGAAGACATATTTTAATTATTTTCTTCTGTAATAAATAAAGTGGATTAAAATTGGTTTTAAATAAGCTACCCCATCCTATAAATTCTATACATAATTACAGATTACTTATTGACAAATAATTCCTCAATAAAACAAAATAATATATTCTTTTACGTAATTTATTGCAAAGGTAATTAATGTGTTGGTTCCATTTTAAATGATTGTCAAAAATTATGCCTAAATAATTTCAGAAGGCTCCTTAATAATTGGACATTTACACTGTATAAGGCAGGGGTCGTCAGCGCAAAGCACCCTGGGTCTAGCGTCCCTTACCCGCAGAGAACACAGTGCACTCGTAGCTGCTAGCGGGTATGTTCTCTACCTCTTCTTGCTGCACGACGGGAGACACGGGACGGCTCCGGTTACTCTTTACCCTTTTCAGCGAGAGCTGACGACCACTGGTATAAGGCAACAATTATAGTTCTGTAATTTAATACTTAATATAGATGTATATATTGAATAAAATTGCTGAGAGGGGGCATCTTTGACGAACTCCACAGTTTATCGGTCTGCAGACGATCAGGTTCTTTTTGCTACAAATGAAGACGAGCTGCAGTACTCAATACATCACCTGAATATAACAGCACAAAATTTCAATATGAAAATTTCCCCAAACAAAACAAAAATTATGGCGTTCCAAGTTAAACATCCACTTAGGAGTAAAATTTTCATTGGAACCCATACTGTATGTTAGAACAGGTAAACTCATTTAAATATTTAGGTTATAATTTGACATATTTACCCGTTACTGATATATCTGAAAATATTCAACATTTTAATGGAGCCTTAAGAACCATCAACCAGGTTTTCACAACCACGCAAAACCCAAAAACATACCAGGTTAAAAGCATATAAAGTTCTAGCACGATCTGTCCTCATGTATGGTAGTGAGGCCTGGACTGTCCGAAACTTAGATGTTCAACGCCAAACAACTGCGTAAATGAGATTTCTAAGGAGGACTGCCGGCTACAGCTTGCTTGACCACAAAAGGAATGAAATAATTACAAAAGAATTAAAAATTACACCTATTTATGAACATCTCAACCACTATAGACAAAAATGGCTTAACCATGTCAATAGAATGGACCGTTCCAGATTCCCAAGACAAATTCTCCGCTAAATACCACATGGAAGACGATCTTTGGGACGCCCCCTGAAAAGATGGACGGAGACCCTAACAGGCCACTAGGCCTAATACCTACAAGGACGATGATGATGATGATGATTATGATATAGATGTAGGAGATTTGTTACATTTTTCAGATAATAATAATAATAATAATAATAATAATAATAATAATAATTTATTTTAGCTGGCAGAGTTAGGCCGTAAGGCCTTCTCTTCCACTCAACCAGCAAAAAGTATACATACATATGTACCAACTTACAAAGAATTCAACAATTTGATTTAGATAAGAGTTACATGTAAACAAAAGTTATTTACGAATTAAACAACAAAATACCATGAACTATTAATTAAACACTGAAATACAAACTATGTAGCAGAATTAAGCTAAAATACATAAAATGTTAATATAGTTTAAATAATGTTAGATAATAGAAAGAGATTATTATGAAACAATTTTGAAAATACAGCACTATCAGGGTGATGTCTAAAGGAAGAAGTAACAATGTAGTCAGTGATAATTTAAGTCAGTATGATTGGAGTGAAATGCTTGCTAAGAAGGTTATTTTTTAAGCTGTATTTAAAAGTGTTTATTGTCTTGCAGCACCTAATACTTTGTGACAAGGAATTCCATTGTCGCGAGGTGGATACTGTAAAAGATGATGAATAACAAGATGTTCTGTGAAGAGGTATACTTAATGCACCACAGATAAGTGATCTGGTATTTACGTCGTGGTTAGAGTATAGATAAGAGAAACAAGACGAAAGGTAATTTGTTGTTGAAGTGTGCAGAATTCGAAAGAGTAAAGACAAAGAGTGTAAAGTTCTACGTTCTTTAAGTCGGAGTCACGAAAGACTTGCGAAGGACGGTGATATGTGATGATATGTATGTATTTATTTACACTGCAAGCGGGCAAGCACCCGGTGGCAGTGGTATATACAATATTAACAATACACAATAAAATGATAACCAATACACAATAAAATCTACAATACACAATACAATTTACAACACATACAATTTTATACACAATACAATTTAACACTATAATAATAAAACATAAATAAAATACCTAATTTTACAACACAACCTACATAATTATCTATAGGTCCTACATAAGTTTCAATAGTCTTCCATTTTACTCTCATCTCATTCCCTGTAGTGGCACTATGACGCATTTCACTGACACTTGAGCACACATTTCACTGACACTATAGAACACATTTCATTGACGCTATAAATTATCACTGATCGGAACTGTTCACTGCACTGTAAAACCATAACTTCACTGACTCACCTCGCTTCACTGATACAACAGTTCAAATAAGTCAAATAATTACATCCTTATGCATACTTATAAACAGAACTACATTTAAACTAAACATTTCTAGTCTAAGGCCCTCTTACACGCTATTTTTAAATAATTTACAATTCAAACCAGGCTAGATAAATACATGTCACCTTAAAAAAATTAAATGTTGAATGTCACCTTAATTTTAATTTACACTTTATACACAACTTTTTAAATTATTCTTGAATCTCCTTAAGGAAGGACAGCCCTCAAAGACCGCTGCAGGTAGGTCATTCCAATCATTTATAGTTCTATTTAAAAATGAGAATTTACCTACATCCGTTTTCTGTTTCCTACATTTGATTTTAAAATCATGATCGTTCCTACCATAGTACGTTGGCTTTTCTAACCGAGCCGTTATGTCTACCCATACTTTCTGACCTAGATGTGCTCTATACAATGATGTTATTCTAGTTTTCCTACGTCTGTTTTCCAAAGTTTCCCATTTAAGTTCTTTTATCGTATCGTTTCCATCTTCTCTTTTAGCTTTAACAAATTTAGCTGCCCTATACTGGATTCTTTCTAAGGAATTTATCTGATATATTCTATAGGGATCCCAACACGTAGTTCCGTATTCCATTAACGGTCGCACTAACGTTAGATATGCTATTTCCCTCGATTTGGGGCTAGCCTTTCTCAAGATTCTCATAATAAAGTGAAGTGCCCTCCATGCTTTACCCGTAACATTATCAACATGCTCTCCCCAAGAAAGTTTGGAGTTTAAATACACTCCTAGGTATTTACAACATTGTTTTTGCGGAATTACAACACCACTGAATTCGTAATTAAGACTAGTTTCCTCTCGGGTTTTACAAAATGTTATAGATTTACTTTTAGAACCATTTATTTTCATCCTATGCTTTAACGCCCAGTTATTAATTTTATTCAAGTCTGTTTGAATAGCATCTACATCTGAATTATTTCTAATCTTTCTATAGATAATGCAGTCGTCTGCAAATAGCCTCACATTTGATGTAATATCCTGGCATAGGTCATTTACGTATATTATAAAGAGTAATGGACCCAGAACGCTGCCTTGTGGCACCCCTGAACTTATATTTCCAATTTCCGATATTTCATGACCTACTCTAACTCTCTGGGTTCTACCTTTTAAGAATTCTTGGATCCATAGCACCACTCTTTTATCTATTCCTAGCCTACTTAACTTATCTATTAATATGTCATGTGGCACCAAATCAAATGCTTTCGAAAAATCAATCACAACTGCATCGATTCTTCCGCCTCTATCTACCTCTTCAGCTAGATCCTGAACCAGCGACGTAATTTGACTATCACATGAGAAGCCTTCCCTAAAACCATGCTGGCGGTTGTAAAACCAGTCTTTCGCATTTAGAACATGACGAATATAATCCGATATCAAATGCTCCATGACTTTACATACGACAGATGTAAGGCTAATCGGTCTGTAGTTTCCGACATCTAATTTATTTCCACCTTTATGTATGGGTACCACTATAGCTGATTTCCAGTCACATGGAATAGCTGCATTGTTTATGGAAACATGAAATATACGCATTAAGTATGGAATTATGGCCTCGGAACCTAATTTAAGAATCTCTGTAGCAATACTATCTGGTCCTCGAGACTTCCGATTTTTTAATTTCGTTATTCTCTCTCTAACCCCTTTGGAAGTTATTTTGAAAGTCGAATTTGGTTCACATTCACGGTCTGTGACACAACCACTCCTATCAGCGGGATTATTATTATTATTATTATTATTATTATTATTATTATTATTATTATTATTATTATTATTATTATTGGAAACCGAAATGAAATAGGAATTTAATAAGTCGGCCTTTTCTTTGTCATCAGTTATACTTTCTCCGTTCTGATTTCGTAAAACCACTACTCCTTCATTTTTTCCTTTTCTCCTGCGTACATAATTATAAAACTGTCTCCAATTGTTACTTTCATCTTCTTTTAAAATAGTTTTTAGACAATTTTCCTGAGCTAACCTTTTTTCACACTCAAGTTTCTTAATTAATTCGATATATTTTTCCCAATGCTCATGGCTTCGTTTACGTTTACTAAATGCGCGCCTTGTCTTTTTCTTTAAGTAACGAATATAATTAGTGTAATATTCTGGATCCGGATTTTTCTTAATTAATTTAGAAGGTACACATTTTACTAATGCCTCGAAAATTATACTCTTAAATTTATGCAACACATTTTCCATATTTCCTTCAGTCCTTAGAAAGTCATCATGCTTTTGTCGTAGAAACGTTTGTAATTCATGGACATCGGTTTTGTTAAAATTCCAGACAGACAGTGGACTTGGCCTCGGATTTACTGTGTTTTCCCAGAAGATTTCTAATAAGACGCTATTGTGATCACTTATTTTATAAAGACTTTCAGAGTTGACAAAGAGAGAGACAGGTCTTAGTAGGTAAACATCTAAAGGTGCGTACACACTTAGCGAACGAACAACGAACGAATGATGAAGTAAAACTTCGTTGTTCGTTCGCTGTTTGAAGCGACGTACAAATTGTCAGAAAACATTCACATTCGCTGATTGTCCGCTATAAAGGCAGACGAAAATATAATTATAGCAAGTGCAGGCCTGTTTCATAAACACAGTAATAATATTAAGTAATAGTATTACAGTCATGAAAACAATTTTATTAACCGACTAAATTCTGTTTCATAAACGTTTTGCACGAGTCATAAAATACGTACAGTAACCAGATGATTTGAGGTTAAGGCTGACAAACATAACCAAGTTGGTCTGCACTCTACAGCTATTTATATTATCCTCTCTGTTAATAGTTGTTGAATGAAATAAGTTTTGAAGTACTATCTTTAATAACAACAGAGTAAGTCGTAATATGTGTGAAGGTTTGGGAGACAATTTATTTCAGATAAGATTGTAAATCACTGCAATTCGAAGTTATTGTTTCTGTTATTTGAGTCAGTTGATTTACGAGTAAAAGAAACAATATGATAAATCTAAAATATTGTGAACAGATATTTATCATTCCTAATTGTTCACGTCTCTACTGTTGTAACGTTTGCAATTACAAAAACAGTGTATCAGTGACAGAAGCATGTGTGTGCGCGCGCGTGTGTAAAACTTGCACCTCGTTATCTAAAGAAGTACCATATGAACATGTTAAGCAGTGAAAACTTTTGATGACAATATTATAATAATAATAATAATAATAATAATAATAATAATAATAATAATAATAAAGCGCAAAAATTGTGCATAAATGAAAGTCACTTGGATTGAACAAAGTTAATGACTGATAGCTGCCGATTCCCACAGACTAGGATATGGTATCTATCACATGTCTTGTTGCATAGGACACACACACAGTTGTCGTCCGGTTCGTGGAAACACTGAATTCTGCATATCTTGTGGTGGTATCCATGAACCGCCAGCGATGTCACGAAGTGGCGGAGCTTCTGGTTCGTGTCTGTCCAGGTCCGGTTTATCATGGCCTCCGTTGTGTAGAAATCCTCCCAGATGTCTTCCCTCTTCCTTATCCTCTCGTCTAGTGCTTTCTTCCAGTTGGAAGTGGAGGGCAGATCGAGTTTTGTTCTGAGTTCTTCTATCAAGAAGGTCTCTTGGGCGAGCACGTACACCAGCCTGGATAGAGTGTGTTTTGATACTCCTAGTGCAGCCTTCAAGAAGCGAGCCTTGACGTTCTCTAGTGTATGGAGGTCTTTCGTGCGCAGCTTGTCCCAAGTTAGGTCTAGTCCGTATGTAAGTATGGGGACTATCTTGGTGTGGAAGATGATCATCGCTGTTTTGAGAGATAGCTTGGTTAGTTCTCTGATGTCATGAATGGCTTTTGTGGCTGCTGTAGCTCTTTGATTGGTGTGTACCCTGAATGAATTTGTTGTGGTCTGTAGTGTCAGTCCGAGGTATTTGGCCTGGTTTACTGTTTGTAGAGGTTCTTGTTTCAGAAAGATTTTGTCTTGTTGAGATATCTTCCCCCCTTTCCTGAATATCATGTGTTCGGTTTTCTGCATGTTTATCTCCAGCTCATTTTGGTCAGCCCACTTTTCCAGCGCGTAGGTTGCTTTTTGGAGTTCACTCTGTCATGAGATCCCAGGACCATGTCGTCGGCATAGATATAGATCTTGACATCTGTAGATTCTTCTCTTATTGATTTTACGACGTCGTGGGTGGCGATGTTAAATAATAGAGGACTGAGGGGGTCTCCCTGCAGAACTGGAATTTTCCTCGAGGGTGTCGTAGAGCGGTATCTATGTCGTCCAGTAGGTTTCTGATGGCTTGGATTGTGTTTCTTCCCTTTCTGAACCCAAACTGCTCTTCTGGGATTGATTGTTCTATCTCTTCCGTAATCCTTTGTGTGATCAGCCTTGTCAGTATCTTCAGATGGTTATTTTCTAGGGCGATCCCTCGATAAGAGTTAGGGTCGCATGGATCTCCTTTGCCTTTGTACATTACTTTAATTGTTGACGTTTTCCATGTTGTTGGAATATTTCCCGTTCGCAGGCATGCATTCAGCAGGTTTGTTAGTGTTGGAAGTAGTATCTCGGCTGATGACTTGATGTGCTCGTTGAAGATGCCGTCGGGTCCGCAAGCTTTCCTGTCTTTGAGTTTTGATAGGGTAGCGCCTATCTCTTCAGAGGTGAAAGGGTTTTTGGGACTGTTTGGCTCTACGGTCTTTATTGGGTATGCTTGTAAGGATCTTTTCTGGTTAAGAAGATCTGTGAAATGCTCTTCCCATATATCCATGTCTATTTTACTAACTGTTTTTGTTTTTCGGGGCTTTAGTGCTCTGTACGGGTTTTCTCTTGATTCCTCCACCATCCTGATTGCTTCCGATTCGATGTAGTTATTTCGGGTGTTTCTGAGGAGAGTTTTGTATTGCTTTCTGAGAGCACTGTATGTAGTTAGGTGTTTACGAGAGTTACTGATCCTTGCCTTGTGCAGTGCCTGGATGACTCGCTTCCTTTCTAGGTAGCATGTTCTGTCGAACCACTTTTGAGATCTTCGTTTCTTTATTGGGGAGGTTGCACCTTTGATAATGTCCTCCATGATCTCGGCGGCAGCATCTATGTCGTTTTGTTCTATCTTCTCTTGTAGGTCCGTTATTTTTGTTTGCTGTTGTGAGAGAGAGTGGACGTCTAACTTCCTCGATTTGATGACAATATGACAATATTGTACCAGCCTTAAGGACAGTGTTAACGACAGGGTTGGTGAACCCTGCAAAGCTTCTTATGTAAGATATTTTCAAGTTCCGTTATAATTCGGAATACTGCGCAAATACTTATTGGTGCAAGCGTAAATAAATACACATAAAAATTACTCTTTTACCAAAAAAAAATAAATAAATAAGGAATGCAATAACGACATAAGTACTTACGTGGTGAAGTCGTTCCTAGAAAATATCATGTTTGAGTTTGAAGGTGTGGATGTTGTAGAAGATTAATGTTATGACGAAATTAATAAAAATACTGAAATTGTCTTAATGGGTTTTTATTGCTGATTATGTTGTAAGCAGTATGTTCAAGAAGTTACCTGACTATACAAAATGCAAATATGTTCTAATTAGAGATTGTGATGTGGAATTGTAGATGCGGTACCTATAAATCTCGTAAGTTAATTTTAGTTTATGCCCTTAATAGGGGTGGTTTAAAGTAATCCATATATTTTGTAATAGATCTACTTGTTGATATATGTCTGCAAAAGATTTTGGCTCACCAAGATCTTCACAATGTTAATTAGTGAAGGGTATATAGATTCAGGTTGTCACAAGTATACATTGAAAAAACATTTCAATAGGTACAGAAAATATTAATATTACTGTATTTTGTGATGTAAATGTCCCATAGGCATATATTTCTGAACAATTATTATAATTTTAAAAATGGCGAGAAAGGAGGGAAAAAACGTTAAGTTCAATCATTCAAATAACATAAAAAAAATGTAACATATACAGTAATTACTTTCTAACAGTTCTATACTGTAATTGAATTTAATTTAGGTTTCACCCTTTCCAATTGTTCCTCTTTTACAATTAGATAAGATAGTTTTCAATTTCAGCCTGGTCCATCTACATTGGCGCCTATGACAGTTTGTAAGAATTTGTAAGTATGGAGAGGGACTTTGTTAATAATTCATTTTGTCTCTGATGCTTTTTAAAATGGGGAAAAGACGTGAAAATAACTTGAAGAAACAGAGTTTTTTGCGAGAAGTTCTCGAATTGAAAGGTCAACTATTTCATTATATTCGTAACTTTCTTGCATAAGGTTATAGGATATTCGTTGTCTAAAATTTCTTGGACGTCGGACAAACACTCCCTCTTATTCACTATTTGAGTCAGAATTGTCCATTTCAAATGTTTTCACGGTTTTATCTTCAAAATCTAACCCTACATTGGCATTTACTTTTTACAAATTATTAAACTATTACTTAAAATACAGTCATGGAACTAACGTTAATATTATTAATAAATTTAATTACCTCTGCTGCTTCATGAAACACTTTAGTAATATTGTTATTTATTTTAGTAATAATACGAGCGTTTACAGTAATAAATAATATTATTAACTATTACTTCTATGAAACAGAACAGTAATAATATTACTTAATGTTATTACTTTATCAGTAATGGTATTAAATTATTTCGTTTATGAAATAGGCCCTAGGGGAAAGTTTCAGTACACGGATACTTCACTGACAATAATTATCTTAAAATACTAAAAAGAGAGATTTGTCCTGTGTTTGTCGTATGCGCATCATGCTTACGAAAAGACACTTTTCAGTGCCAATAATTTATTTTGTGTGCACAATGTTGGAACTTTGTTATTTCTGGGCGTGAATTTATCCAAAAGGAACGACATATGTTTATACGCGAACCAAGTTGACTAGTACACTTCATCACTCCCCATTTCATATCTTTTTGTGGACTTCTGTCTTTCCCTCCGGAATGATGTCAGTAGGGATTCAATTTTCTTTTTGACTTCTGCTCCCTACAATAAAAAAAAACATATATCTACTAAAAATAAATAAACAGAAATAATTTTCAAATTTTGCACATGTTTGACTCGCCTATCTTGCAGCTGAACATCTTTCCAATAGGTTCCCAAACATCATGTTTTCTTACTTTATTGTGGTAAGTAGGATACTTGGGATTCCATGAAATTTCCTGCTCCCTATATGCATTAATAAGATTTATAACAGCGCCTTCCGTCCACTCCAGTTTCGACATCATGTTAGTGAAATTGAACTAAGCGCTGCGTTCTGCTACGAACTAAAAGCTAGTGGCAAATCCCGTCCACAACGAATACCAACTTCCTTTGATGTACCGACAAGCGACGGATCACTTCCGAAGGCAAACCAAACGATCGGTTTGCCTTTGTTGCGACGTACACACGTACCGATTTCAATCAACGAATGCAATCGTTTGTCGTTCGTTCGTTGTTCGTTCGCTTAGTGTGTACGCACCTTAAGAGGGCATTGTCACGCGTCGGACCATTTACTACCTGCGTGAAATCTTTACGCCAGATCAATTCATTAACAAGGGTCTGTGCATCTGAATTTGTACCTGAAATCCCGTTCCAATTAATTTTCGGGAGGTTTAGATCCCCAGCAATTACTACGTTTCTGTCTTCTGATACTGTATTAAGATATTCATTTAGTTTGTGTAAAGTTAAATTGTTTAATTCACTGGGTGGTCTGTAACATGCTATTACATCTAAGGTTTCCCGCCCATTTCTTATTTGAACATTCAATATTTCAACTTCCTCATGTATCCACAGAAGATTGCTACTTATTTCTATCTTAGTACAAACGAAAACTCCCCCTCCCTTTTCACTTCTATCCTTTCTGAAGACTCTATAATCCGACCTAAAAATTTCCGAGTCAGTCCTCGGATGTTGCATTCGTAGGCCTATCTGACGCACATATTCTGAACTCGCTGTAACTTGACTGACAGTTCAGAACTTAGGTCAATTAACAAAACGTCACAATAATCGAAATGAGAATGGAATAATTATGGTTTATTTTCGTTGATAGAAAGATAATTTATGTCAAACCATTTTTTATTAATTTAAGTTCATTATTTGAATTATATACAATATAAGTTAAAGACTGTATTAGCCTAGTAAAAGTATAGAACTATGCAAGAAGACACAATCAGAAAAGTTACATCGTAATGCGACATACTTAAATCTGGGGAATTTATTTCTATATGAACGTCGCTTCGTAAGTCCTCAGAGTGTTTTACTACTTTTAACCCGCTGGGTTTTTCTTAATTTTAATTGATGTTCTCTCACAGAAGAACACTACACATTCCTACGTCTCGGCAATAATTGGAACTGACGTACTCCCGCAAAAGACAGAAGGGTATAATGGACCACCTTTTTCTGGTCTGTGATTTGCGGCAGTCTATTAGATTAGTTTCTCGCGTGTGCAGTTGAGGGATGGAGAGGAAAAAGTGCTTCGGTTTGCTCCAAAATTGCAACAGACTGGCAGATCCTTGTGTATGAATCACAACCTCCAGCTACGTTATGAACAATGTAACGTCCTATAGGTGTGGTCTTCAATACGTCATCTATCATCATAAAGAGGTACACGTAAGCGAAAGGGTGGAGAGGAGGTGTTCCGCGGTGTAATTACTGTTTAAAGCATCGCCAAGAATGAGAGTGGTGATATGTTACGGTCAAAAGGGGAATCGAGCTTTTTATGGGCATAAAAGTTCCTAAGTGGGTGTTTCGTGTTAATGTTGTATGATGTGCGGTCATAAATTGCATTTTTATTTCCCCCCATATGGGAAGTGCGTAAAATTTATACCATGGCAATTAATCTCGAATTAAATTACATTCATATTACTACAGTGCTATATGCATTCATGAGTTCAGCTAATTTATTCCTTATATAAGATTATTATTATTATTAAGATTACTATATTATTATTACTATCATTATTATATTATTATTATTATTATTATATTATTATTATTATTATTATTATTATTATCTCTAACATAATTAGGAGCATTAAATCCAGACGTTTGAGATGGGCAGGACATGTAACACGAATGGGCGAATCCAGAAATGCATATAGAGTGTTAGTTGGGAGACCGGAGGGAAAAAGACCTTTGAGGAGGCCGAGACGTAGATGGGAGAATAATATTAAAATGGATTTGAGGGACATGGGATACGATAATAGAGACTGGATTGATCTTGCTCAGGATAGGGACCTATGGCGGGCTTATGTGAGGGCGGAAATGAACCTCCGGGTTCCTTAAAAGCCAGTAAGTAAGTAGGTAAGTAGGTAAGTAAGTAAGTAAGTATTATTATCTCTGTACGTCGATCCTTCTTCAGCAGATGCACGAATAATGCGGTTAGATCTTCAATTTAAATTCACAGATTTACAATATGATTTTAAATGAAAGCTAGATGTAAGGACTTGACAAGTGTTGAAATTTTCAAAACTTTACCAAAAAATAAATATCCGAAGTTTCGTTCTCTTTCTCTTTTGAAGCCATGTTCGCTACAACTTACGTTTGTGAAAAATTAATAGTAAAAACCAAATTTAGATCACGACTGACAGACAGACCTTCGTGATCAACTACGACTGGCAGTAAGTGACATAATTCCTGATTTTGAAACTCTGTCGCTGAGACATTCTGAAGACAGTTAATTTTAGGTTGTGATAATGTGTCCTATGTATCTTTGTTCATTTCTTTCTTCGTTACACGTACTAAACATTAGTTTGTAGACGTCTACAGTATAAAATTGTATATAAGTGCTTGACGTAGGGAAAATGAAAATCCGTTTGTGAGTCAGACAGTTGCTTCACTTTCCCTTCGGGCGTCCGCCTCCCTCCATAGGTGCTATGCACGTTGCAGGTTACACAGTAACTCGGCGCACAATCACATTTTCGCCATGGCTGCTCTATGGACATATCAACGATGGAATCCGGGTACCAGGGTGAATACGATCCTTGCATGATGGGTGATTTTTGCTGGTTCCTACAGCGATCAACCATATGCCAACTTAAAAGGAAAAGCGAAGATCTCAAACACTTTTAATAGAGTTTATGCTCGACGATGCCGAAATGTAGTAATTATACACCTGGTAGCAGTCCTTTAATGCATGTCATTAAAGTACACCTACTCATTAAAGTACAGGTGTTCAGCCAATGACAACTCAGCTTACAGGTGTTCAGCCACTAACGAGTCAGCTTTGTACCGTTATAAAACCGCAAGTATCGATTATTCTCGGATATGCAATCGAAAGAGAATTAGCGAAAAGTCACGGAGGCTGGACATCCAATACTGTCGCAGAAGGTTATGTTCTGTTACTATAATAATTAGCGTTAATTGTAAATAATATTCAAATAAATTCAATTTGCCATCTCGTTTTTCAATGTCGAATTCAATAATCAAGGTTATATCAAGTTTAACGGGATTACATCAACGTCAATGACATTCTTGTTCCTCGGAAAAAATCAATACTTTCGCGTCTGCGCACATCTCACAATTCACGACCTAGAACAAGGTCACTTCCGATCTTGTCAGATACAAATAAAATGTATACATCCGAATAATTTCAAGTTAGAAATATGGTCAAGCATAAAAAGTCGTATGAAACTTGCTTATAATGGTAATTAAGACGCTCGTATGAATATTATGAAACTCACTTGCGTCTTAATTACTATCATTATAGGCTCGTTGCATAATGTACCATTTTAGTGCTTACTACATATTGTAAGTGCTTATCTCGTTGTCTCTACTGTCTGAAGGAGCAGAGAGAGTGAACATCCGACTCTCCTCAATAGTAGACCTGCTTAAGTGACATGAGGTTGTATCAGAATGCCGAAACAAAAATCCAACAAAGAACAGATAATAGGAGAACTGAATTCAGAGTATGGGGAAATTGTGTTTGACTTAATTTATAATGATGCTTTTTCGTAAATGTAACATTCGTTCCGAGTTAATCAATTTGAAACAACATAATTAATCCTGTAAATGTAAATTCTATTATGAGTTCATTCATATGAAGCGGACTGTACAAGCAGCCGCTACAGTAACTAGTCGTGCGTGCGCACAAGAATTTTGTAAACACAGAGCTTTACGTACAATGCAGCATATTACCATAATACATTGCTCTCTTAAAATGACGGAGCGTATTCAGAATTAAAGCAATTGCTTTCCGTCAGCCTGGGTGGTGCGGTCGTTAGAGTGCTGCCATTCTGTGCTCGAGGTTGCGGATTCGACCCCGGCCCAGAACGATGGCATTTGAAGTGTGCTTAAATGCGATAGGCTCATGTAAAATAACTCCTGTGGGACAAAATTCCGGCACACCGGGGACGCTGATATTATAATCTCGGCAGTTGAGAGCGTCGTTAAATAAAATATAATTTACAATTAGCAATAGCTTTCCTAAATCGCGCAATGAAATGTTTCATACAAAACAATATCTATCTCGACCGAAATATAGAGAAAATTGACCTTACAATTTCTAAATACAATAAAACTTTTTTGTACGTAGAGAACTGTGATACAATGCTTTGTGAAAGTTTGAGGCATCAGAACTTCATAGTGTTTAAATTAAAAATATTTAAATGTATTTTCATAAAATTTGCAACTTTAAACTGTTGTAGCTCCGAAAGCCTTTCACCCAATGTTCAAAAACATGGTTTATTTTGAAGGTGAGAAATTAAAGTTTATATTGACATATAAACAGATTTTCTTACTTTCTATGGAAATGGAGAAATTTAGATTTTTCCTCATTAAGACGCCTTTGCTCACGAAAAAATATTTTAAAATATATAGTTAGATTCTGCATTGAAAGTACATATAAACACATATTTTTACCTGATGGCACGTTGATAAGAAAGTACTGAAAATATCAAATAAAGAAAATAAATAGCACGCGCGTGAACTAACCAGCTGACAGTGAGGCGGGAGCTAGACGAGGTTAAGCAAGGCCAGGAGACATTAACGCGTGATGTGTCGTCTAGCAGTCATAGCTGTGCTAGCTTTATCACAGGTTTTCATAAACACAGGAGTAAAATGACGCCCAACGCTCGCTTATCTTCAGCTCTCGGCCAGTGCTTGCGGTACTGCGCCGTTCAAGTCCAGGCATGTGAAAATAATTTATTTAATACCCTTGAAACTTATTGCCGTACCACTGAGCAAACAATACCGAACCCCTCTTAATAATGCAAGGTTTTTTCTCAATATTTTTTTTACATTTTTACAAATTGGCAAAAAGCCTAAAAGTAAGTAAAATCAGATTATCTGTCTCTCTGTATACAATAAAAATAAGGATTACTTCTTATCATAAGGAACTGGAATGCTTTACCTGCAGACTTACTAAAGGCTTTACCAACAACCAAAAATGTATTTAAAAATAGGCTTAAGGACTTTACTAATAAACGGTAATTATACAGAGTATTTAAAGGGTGTAAATGATATTTTGTTACTGAAGTGTTATATCAGTGAAGAATTATGTTGTGTCAGTGAAGTGTGTTGGGTCAGTGAAGTGTGTTGTGTAAGTGAAACGTGTTCCTGTCAGTGAAGCTTTATAGTTTATAGTGGCAGTACAAAGTATTTGAACAGTGAAATGTTTTTGAAGTGTTAATGAAATCAGGATAGAATCAGTGAAATGTGTCGTAGTTCCAGTGCAGTGAGTGAGTTGACAGCGAAATGAGTGTAATGTTGAAAGGTACTTGTGCAGATATGAACATATCATACGCGTGGGTTTTAGTTTGAACTTAGGTTTAAGATACAAATTAGATTTATTTTAAATGTTATTTTAAGTGATCGTGCTTCATTTAATTTAGGATATTCCCTGTTATTATTATTATTATTATTATTATTATTATTATTATTATTATTATTATTAGTATTATAAATTATTGTTAGTATTAATTATTAATATTATTAATTATATTTTAATTAATAAGTTTATTATTGTCATTATTGAGTGTAATTAGTTACCACTGCCACCGGGTATATACCCATTGCAGTGTGAATAAATGCATACATACATAACCTACCAAATGTCAGATTCAAAATGAGCTCTCGTTCAATGTTCTGCAGTAAATGGTTCCAGAGTTCTGAGCGCTGAAAGAGGCTTGTTTTTCTAAAATACGCTAAATTTTGTCGCTCAATAATACGAAAACCGTTTAACTTTCGATAGTATATTTTTGAAAATGCACTCTCCTCAGCACCTTGTATAAATAGGGAAGAATTAGAGTAGGTGTTTTACTGATCGATTTCATATGGAATTAACCCGTATTTAACTTTTTGGTTTGAAATATTTCAAAGAACAACCCCCTGAAATTAATGGCTTTACTTACTGTCCACTCTGTATTTCGCACAAACAGGACCTAGTTCTTTAAATATACTTACTTTTACATAAGCTAGGTGTGAAATATCCGACTTTTTTTTAGCAGTATCTTGCAATTCATTTTGTATTCAGATAAATCTAATATAATATAGTGAAAATATTTTGAGTTCAATCATAAGATTTACTGTATCTATTTGCAAATGTTTATTTGCTACAATATGTATAAAATATTAACGTTTTCGCCTTTTCGGCATCATCAGATATGTTAAAACACGTAATCTGGAACTTGAACAAATTAACGATTATACATTGTAATATACATGACAGATAAATTTCATGAGTTTTATGTATTATGTAGTTAAGTAAAAGTTTTTGTAAAAATGAATTCAAACATGTAAATTTGGAAGGACAATTGTGATTGTATATACATATAACTCATGTTACAAACATATGTGAATGGTTAAATGACACGCATTAAATTATTACCAAGTACGAATATCAGTAATATGAAAGGTTTGAATTTGTTAAATATAAGAGAAATGGTAATATAATAGCAATAAATTTAAAAAAGGCAAAGTATTATAAAACAATAAGAAATGATTACTTACTTACTTATTGGCTTTTAAGGAACCCGGAGGTTCATTGCCGCCCTCATATAAGCCCGCCATTGGTCCCTATCCTGAGCAAGATTAATCCAGTCTCTACCATCATATCCTACCTCCCTCAAATCTATTTTAATATTATCTTCCCATCTACGTCTCGGCCTCCCCAAAGCTCCTTTGCCTTCCGGCCTCCCAACTAACACTCTACATGCATTTCTGGATTCGCCCATACGTGCTACATGTCCTGCCCATCTCAAACGTCTGGATTTTATGGTCCTAATTATGTCAGGTGAAGAATACACTGCGTGCAGCTCTGTGTTGTGTAACTTTCTCCATTCTCCTGTAACTTCATCCCTCTTAGCCCCAAATATTTTCCTAAGAACCCTATTCTCAAACACCCTAAATCTCTGTTCGTCTCTCAAAGTGAGAGTCCAAGTTTCACAACCATACAGAACAACCGGTAATATAACTGTTTTATAAATTCTAACTTTCAGACTTTTTGACAGAAGACTAGATGACAATAGCTTCTCAACCGAATAATGACAGGCATTTCCCATATTTATTCTGCATTTAATTTTCTCCCGAGTGTCATTTATGTTTGTTATTGTTGCTCCAAGATATTTGAATTTTTCCACCTCTTCGAAGGATAAATCTCAAATTTTTATATTTCCATTTCGTACTATATTCTGGTCACGAGACATAATCATATACTTAGTCTTTTCGGGATTTACTTCCAACCCAATCGCTTTACTTGCTTCAAATAGAATTTCCGCGTTTTCCCTAATCGTTTGTGGATTTTCTCCTAACATATTCGCGTCATCCGCATAGACAAGAAGCTGATGTAAACCGTTCAATTCCGAACCCTGTCTATTATCCTGAACTTTCCTAATGGCATATTCTAGAGCGAAGTTAAAAAGTAAAGGTGATAGTGCATCTCCCTGCTTTAGCCCACAGTGAAATGGAAAAGCATCAGATAGAAACTGGCCTATACGGACTCTGCCGTAAGTTTTGCTAAGACACATTTTAATTAATCGAACTAGTTTCTAAATAATTAATGATTAATAGTAATGATAAAATAATAAAATCTTATTTGTCGTATTATCATGTTGTTACAATTGATCATAGGTGGCTGTTTTGCAATACATTTGGCTGTTCTTCAATCTTAGATTTATTGATTACCTATATAGGTGACTGCATCCAAATAGTAGCAAAAACATCGTTGTGTTAGCAGAAATATATGCTTGTAGATTTAAAATAGGTGATGTACTGAAATAAAGGAAAAATAGGTGTGAATTTGGATCAAAGTTATATAAATTTTAATGACTTGTATATATTTTCGAATTTGTATAAACAGTTGTTAAGAGGGGCAAAAGAAATGGAAAAAATAGTTATATTTACAAAGTAAATTTATGGTGATGATGCCGAAAAAGCGAAAACGTTAATATTTTATACAGGGACATCATTTTATTTTTACTAACATTTCTAATATTAACCTGGCTATACCTTTGAATCAACGATTAAGAACCGGAAACACCGTTTGATACCTCCTTCCACGACTGGAGTTCGATGATACTGGCGTAACATACAAACAAATAACTTTACTAGGTATAGGAGGGAAGAAAAGTAGTTCACCCATTTACGTAAACCAGGAAATATCGCGATTTTGAGTTTGATAATTTTCATTAGGTTTTTGTTTAGTCAAAATACAGTACAGTATTAACAATGAGTATTTTTACTCACGAACTGAGCTTTCTATGCGGATGTATTCAATATGCAGTGTATATTATAATGTCTACAGCACATTAGCGTACAATATAGAGAATGAAGTTAAATTGAAAAATAATCATAATATGGATATTTAAACACAATTTTGAAAATAGTGGCAGTTCATTTCGATACAGGCTTCAGTTCTAATGTGCATATTATCGCACTATAGACTATTGTACGTAATTCTAATTACCAGGTTTGTACTTCGTATCAGTAACTCATGTTGAAATAATTCTGTACCTACTCTATAAAATAGACCTTACGTACTGTAAATTCAATCTTCACTTCTGCCCAATCCGAAAGATAAAATTACTCAGACATGCTATTTACTGTCCGTCCAAGTGGTTACGTCGGAGCGTCGTAGAAAGGGAGAAAATCACGTGACAGTTAATTACTTAGCGAGGGCCTTTTATTTAAGTTATTTTAAACAATCGTATGGGGGTATAATATTACGTAGATATCCAATTCCTAACAGAAATTAATTGTTCCCAGAAAAGAGCTAAGACAGCCCAGCCACTAGCCTTTACAGAGAGGCGAATAGAAGCAGATGGGGGAAACCGGGATGCGACGTAGGCAAATGGAAACTGATGCAATATTGGAAAACGCGAACATATTTTTGGAACGTACTGTTTACTATGACCGTAAGCTACTATGACTGTATATGCGGTCTTGAATCATCTGTGTGGAGGACGGTTGAATTTCATTAGTAGAAGGGGTGGGAGTGAAGTACATTCAAAAACTCAGGTAGAATAAAAATTGAAGTAAAAATAAAATGATGTCCCTGTACATATTGTAGCAAATAAACATTTGCAAATAGATAAATCTTATGACTGAACTCAAAATATTTTCACTATATTTTTTTAGCAGGTTTAACAATATTTCTGACAGTCAAATTTGAACCGAACAAATTACGAGCAGATCTATAGAAGGAACTGTCGCCAGAGGTCAAACAGAGGTCCGAGTCAACAAGTTAGACGACTGCGACATTATGCCTCCCTACACGGGAAGCACGTTCAGAAAGTTACATTAAACAGAGACGTACAAGAAGGGGAAAAAAGAGTATGAACTATAAAAACTGTTATAAAATAGAAAGAGAACTGCGGGTCGGTTGAGATGAGAAGTATTGTCAAGCCGTCAACATAGTCACGTCTCTCTTCGTATCTACTGGGGTGGGCGGCTGGTCAGTCAGACTTGGACGAATCAAAATCAATTTGTTGCAGGCCTGGTCAGGAATTGAATTACCAAGACAGGGCTATTGTGCACAGAAATCGTCAAGTCGGGCTTGAGTTCAATAGATCCAATGAAAAGAAGAATTGGCTTCTCTAACACAGGATGGCGTCACTTGTCCTGCTAGAACCCATATGCAATGGGATTGCTAATACTAGCAGATTCCCCCTTTGCCATCACCATTCACAGTTAAGCTACCAATTGAAAACTTACCCCTCATTAATGAATTTATTTGATTCCTTTGTAGGCCTACTCTTCGACACTAATGAAAGGGTAAGTGCAACACAATGACAAGACATATTTTGTAGTTTTAGAAGAGAATAGTTTAAGATTTTAATGATACAAATTTCCACCGCTGTGGAGTAACGGTTAGCTGAAACAAGTGGAACCGGGTTCAAATCCTGATTGGGACAAGTTACATGGTTAGAGTTTTTCCCGGAGTTTTCCCTAATCTCTTTCACATATTGCATTTCTCCACTCCTGTCTATCTTGCGTCTCGTTTTCAAAATTTATCCACCCATCATAACCTAGACACACGATCACAACACTCCTAATATTATCCATTCTCTCCCACCGAACATCCTCATATTCATCTTCTTTCACTGTGGCTGTTCCTCGGCTTTGGAATTCCCTACCGAGTAATGTCAGGGACTGTCAGACATAAAACCAATTTAAGAATAGGCTAACGAAATATTTTTCTAACAATTCTTGTTAACAATAATAGCTGTTTCAGGTTTCTCAATGTTTAATGGTTATATATATCACAGATAAATATCTAAATTATCTCATTATTATTATTATTATTATTATTATTATTATTATTATTATAACTATTTCTTACCAATGTTTATTATTGTCACTCTAACATTACTTATCCAACTTTCATTCTTTACTTTCATGTTGTTTTATGGTCTACATATTAATGTAATAACTATGTAAGCAAATGTATTCAATTAGAATTAGAGTCTGGCTGGGCGGAAGAGAATGACCTACTGGCCTTAGCTCTGCCAGATTAAATAAATAAATTATTATTAAATTATTATTATTAAAGTAACAATTGAAGCAGAAGTGCTAGGTAACTTTTGACGCTGCACCTCGGTATCATTTCGCCATCATTAATTCACATATCATCATCATCATCATAATCATCATCATCATCATCACCACCATTATCCATACCATAGTGCTGGTTAAGTTCACGGTGTGGTGTGCTGTACTTGTACAAGAGCGCGGCCGTTTGGCTACCCAGTCAGTCACAGAATAGGAGTGGTAAGCACAATAAGCCTCAGACTGCAGTGCAAGCCTTCGGGTCCCTTCTCCGTACTAAACAAAAAAGAAAAATGAGGACAAATATAATTTTTAAAACTTTTACAATTTTCATGCAGATTTTTTTTAAATTTAAAATGCATAAACACGCCTAAAATACTATCATCTGCACATAATTTGGTTCCATTAGGGCTAATAGTTTTTAAATTATGTTTTTTAAATACATTTTATACTGACGTCACTAAAAAGTCTCCTTCCATAAAAGTTTTATTTATTTAATATTAGAACAGAAGCTTGAAAATAGTCATGGGAATAAAAGTTAAACATCTTTTTTAGAGCTCAGTCTAAATAGAGAGTCACAATAAATTTTTACATTTCATGAATTTACCACTACATCATATTTAAATATAAGTGAAATATTAATATGCCCCGAAAGAACTTAATATTAATATTGCACAAAAATGATAATTAAATTTTATTTACCAACATTTAATTGAGCTCTGTGAGAAGTTTCAGACCAATCTGACAATAAATGTTTTGCAAAGAATTTTTTTTTTAATTCAATAAACTATTTAAAATTTTAAAGTGGAGAAAACAGCATTAAAAAGACAAAAACATTTCTCTCGAAAAAAAAAAAAACACATACACTATGTTTGACCAAATTTGATTATATGGTTAGATCGTTTAAAACAGTGTCACGTATAATTACGATCATAAAAAAATGTGGAGTTTCTTAATTTTTCAGTAACATTTCAACATTTTAAACTATTTATGTATTTATTTATTTAAATATTTACCTATTTAAATATTTATTTAAATATTTATTTAAATATTTACTTATTTATTTATTTATTCATTCATTCATTCGTATATTTATTCACATATTTAAATTTTTATTCACACATTTAAATATTTATTCACTCACTTAAATATTTATTTATTCATTCATTCACTTAAATACTGATTTATTTCTTTCTTTATTTCTTTATTCCTTTATTTATCAGTCAGTCAGTCAGTCAGTCAGTCAGTCAGTCAGTTTATTTATTTATTTATTTATTTATTTATTTATTCCTTTATTTATCAGTCAGTCAGTCAGTCAGTTTATTTATTTATTTATTTATTTATTTATTTATTTATTTATTTATTTATTTATTTATTTATTTATTTATTTATTTATTTATTTATTTATTTATTTATTTATTTATTTATTTATTTATTTATTTATTTATACTACCAGTGTGCATAATATAAGTTATCGTCCATTATTAAAAACCTTAAGCTTATTTTTAAATACAGTTTTGGTTATTGGTAAAGCCTTTAGTAAGTCTGGAGGTAAAGCATTCCAGTCCCTGATAGTACGATTGAGGTACGTGGATAAACCATATTAATAGTTCTCAGTGGATCGACAGTCCGTGCGCGACCACTGGAAGGTTAAGCTAAGGGGAAGCTACAATAGTTTCTGTCCTACACCAGTTCAGTCTTTGTTATACTGCTACTGTCATCAAACATCGCAGTTGAAGACGCCGTGAAAAATTTAAGAGAAAATCAGAAAAATTATTCGGAAAGACCTAGAACGCGTAGAAGACGTAAAAATTCCTCCCGTAATGACAGATTTCTAGTCTGTCAGACCTTAAGAAATCGACATGCAAAAGCGGTTGAACCTCTGAACTGTGGGGCAACTGTATGAGATGACAATTCGGGACGACTTGGAGGATACCTGTTATAGCTCCAAAATTCATCCGAAAGCACCGAGTCTCCCGTCCTCACTTTACACGTCAGTTCACACAATGGACTACGCAGCAGTGGAACTGTGTATTGTTCTTCAGCTACCATCTGGAGATTTCAATGTAGCCTACTTTATAATCTCTTTTGGCAATCTTCCTGCTTCTCTTCTCTTTAGGTGTTGCTTCCATTTCATTCTGAATTGCTGGATGTACTCTGTAATCAGCTGTACTTTGAGTTCATTTAGTGTATCTTAATTTTATAGTGGTCTGCAAGTGTACAGTTAGCCGCGCTCCTTTTAAATTTCGTCTCTGTCACCGTCCGTCTCGTCACACCTACTTCTCTCATATTCAGGTTTTACTCACATAAAACAAATACGTACATGAAACATAACTTAATAAATTTAATTAACAACTTAGTTAATTCCTTCCTTCGTTCGTTCCTTCCTTATTTAATTAAATATTTATTTGCTTATTTATTCATTTATTTAAATAATTACTTGCTCATTTATTCGTTTATTTAAATAATTATTTGCTTATTTATTTCTTTATTTAAATATTTACTTGCTTATTTATTCCTTTATTTAAATATTTACTTGCTTATTTATTTCTTTATTTAAATATTTACTTGCTTATTTATTTATTTAAACATTTACTTACTTATTTACTTACTCACTCACTCACTCATTCACTTATTAATTAATTAACTAATTAATTTATTTATTTATTTGTTTATTAAAATTTTAATTAATTTATTTATTTATTAAAATTTTAATTTATTTATTTATTTATTTATTATTAATTAATTTATTTATTTATTTATTATTAATTAATTTATTTATTTGTTTATTTGTCTGCCTGTCTATTTATTTATTTATTTATATATTTATATATTTATTTATTTATTTATTTTGCTAATAATTGTAACACAAAATACAATATAAACAGAAGAACTTTAGCCCGCCTATGAAAGAGTAGAATTCGTGCACAGGCGCGGATTCCTGATTTAACACCGAAGTCACTCATTTTATTCCACCAAAAATACGATCTCTAGACATATCGTTCTTAAAAATTGCACCGGCACTAGATAATCGCGCAGTTGATACAGCGTCGTCAAATAATCGATGAAAATAATTTTTTTGAAGTGCTATAATTGCGCCAGAAGATTTTCCATACAAAAGTAAAGATCATTAATACTCAAGGAGTTAGTGTTCCCATGACAAATTCCTTTGTCATACAAATCTGTGTGTGTTTTTTTTTTCAGGTATAGGTCCCTGTAAAGCTGACTTGAATAATTTCAAGGGAAAAATTGTTCCAGGGCTGGGTATCGATCCCAGAACCTCTGACCGAGTACGCTAACGCTCTACCGACTGAGCTACTCAGGAACTATACCAGACCCAGGCTCAATTTTCTCCTTATATCCATATACAAGTGAATTGACAGATCATCAGAGCCCAGGACCTTGGACTGAGTGCGCTAACGCTCTTCCAACTGAGCTACCCAGGAACTATACCGGACTCCGGCTCAATTTTCTCATTTTATCAGCATACCTCAAGTGGGTTGACAGATCATCAGAGTCCAGGACATTTGACTGAGTGCGCTAACACTCTACTGACTGAGCTACCCAGGAACTATACCAAATCCCGACTCAATTTTCCCATTTTATCCACATACCTAAAATGAGCTGATAGATCATCAGAGCCTAGCATTGACTGCATACTTACTGTGTGACTTAAATTTGTGGTTTTCTGTTATCGAAATGGTAACGCGTATTATACAAATCTGGTTCTTCCAGAGAGCTATACTTCCGCCATGTGTTACGAAAGTACAGGGACATCATTTTATTTTTAATTCAATTTTTATTTTACCTGAGATTTTAATGTACTTCACTCCCACCCCTTCTACTAATGAAGTTCAACCGTCCTCCACACAGAACCAAGACCGCATAGCCTATACAATCATAATAGCCTTACGGTCATAGTAAACAGTACGTAAACATCCTTCCGACACCATATTTATGCTGACGACATACAAATCTATCTGCATACTCGACCTAACTACATAAATGACGCCATAACTAAAGTTAATGATGACTTGAATTCTATATCCATATGGTCGAAAACGCACGGACTTAATTTAAATGCAAGTAAATCGCAGGCAATCTTAATAGAACATCAAAGATCGAAGTGTGACAAACAAAATTTGCCACCGATAATTGTAAATAATACTACTATTCCATACAGTACGACTGTGAAGAACCTTGGTATTTATATGGATTGTCACCTGGAATGGAATGAACAAGTGAATCACACTTCCAAAAAAATATTTTCCATTATTCACTCATTAAAGCGACTGAAGAACTTTCTTCCTGATAAATTAAAATTAATCCTTGTACAAACACTCGTGATGCCACACTTTGACTACTGCGATATTATATTAAGTAACCTAAATGCAAATTTGAGCAACAGGCTACAACGTGTGCATAATGCGTGCGTCCGTTATATTTGTAATATTCGTAAGTATGATCATGTTTCCCCGTCTTTCCAAACTCTGTCTTGGCTAAGGCTAAGCGATCGACGAGCCCTGCATTCTCTTGTTCTCTTATTTCAAATTCTGCGCACCGCTACCCCAATATATTTGGCTTCTCGTTTTCAAAATTTATCCGCATATCATCAGCTAAGTACAAGATCTCATTATAACAATTTACTCATTATACCCTACCACAAGACATCTTTATATTCTTCATCCTATACAGTTTCAGTTGCTAGAAATTGGAACTCGCTTCCGAGTGATATAAGGGGTTGTTGGACAATAGCTTCATTTAGGTCAAAATTACATAAATTCTTACTTAACAGATGAATTGCTGATTAATATTTGTTACTTATAATGAAACTAACATCTGTCCATTCTTATTATTATTATCTTTAATTTCTCTAAATAGATTTACAAAACCTCTAATGGCAATTACATTAATATTTTCATTATAGAAATAGAAATATATATATTCTCCCTGTAACATAGTCCTAGTAAGCTTATATTAAATTAATTTTCATCATTTTACTAGCCATCTCAAATATTAAATTAATTATAATTCATTGAATTAAATTAGCTCATAAATTAAGTTACTACTTTACCTTATAGATTTATCTAAATTTAAATAAATGTGTAGTGAAGATTATTGCTGGAGAACCTTTTAAGTGTAGTGAAAATATTTGTAATTTAAATTTATGTATTGTATTGATTAAGGCTGGTTGAGTGGAAGAGAAAGCCTTATGGTCTTAACTCTGCCAGCGAAAATAAAACATTATTATTATTATTATTATTATTATTATTATTATTATTATTATTATTATTATTATTATTATTATTATTACGTTCCAAAAATATGTTCGAGTTTTCCAGTGACGAAAGAGCTTTCAATATTGAATCATTTTCGCACAGGTACTGTCGTCCATTTGCCTACGTCGCATTTCGGTTTCCCTGTAAAGTTTAGTGGCTGGGCTGTCTTATCTCTTTTCTGAGAACATTAATTTCTGTTAGGAATTGAACATCTACGTAATATTATATCCATAGAACTGTTTAAAATAACTTAAATAATAAATAGGCCTCGTTAAGTAATTAACTGTCAGTGATTTCCTCCCTTTCTACGACTCTGCGACATAACCACTTCGACGGACAGTAGATAGCATGAATAATTTAAAGAGAAAAATTGTTCCGGGGCCGGGTCTCGATCCCGGGACCTCTGGTTGAACGTACCAGCGCTCTACCACCTGAGCTACTCGGGAACTCCACCCGACACGGTCTCAACTTTTCCCTTTACATCCACACAATTCCCGTGGGCTGACGAAACGCCAGAGACCCACATCGAGTGCACACAATCTCTGTGTGACTTGGAATTGTGGTTTTCTGTTAACGTACACAGTGACGTATATATTATGTAAATCTAGTCTTTCAGTATCATCGAACTCCACTCGTGGAAGGGGGTAGCAAACGGTGTTTCCGGTTCTAAATCGTTCATGCAAAGGTATAGCCAGGTTAATATTATAAATGTTAGTAAAAATAAAATGATGTTCCTTTATATCATTACACATCTCACCCGTACATTTACTAACTTATTCTTTTAGTGGGTCTGAATTCACGTTTTCAATTCTGTACCTCAACCGTCGGGTAACCTTAATCTGCAATTTCTAAAAAATTGTACACGTCTCTTTTCACCAGTGTTTGTGTTCCCTTGCAAAATTCAACATTGGGTCGCAACAACAAAGGCCTCCTTTATAAAACATATGAAAGTCATTTTTCATTGCTGAAAGATTAGTTTCTTTGTGTTTTGAATTAAAGACTTGACGTCCGACTTGACCTCATGGGTTTATATTTTATTCCAGAGGACTGAAGCTAAGAAAAAGAATGTCTGCAAGATTACCTGTACTGGAGATGAAATTCAGTAGAGCAAACGTTAGATATTCGTTGTAGTTTCATTTCCTTCAAGGTTCTGATGCAACATAATAGAAGAATGACTTTACTTGAAGACTTCGTGTGGTATATTTATTGAACTTCCCTTTAAATTATTTCCAATATGGGGGAGTTATATTCGGAAGCAAAACTTTCCATACAATTCCGTCCACGTTGCTATAGTGATCGGAAGGTGTATTACCACAGTTTAGTATATACATTCACGAAGCTTGAGTTGTTGAGAGTACTAGGAACAACAAACTGTGCCGGTACTATTTCGCATTGTCTGTGATGAGGCGATAATAGCGATCCTAGTGGTTAGCAACCATCTATGGATGCAAATTCCCTACGTATTGAGTTTTATAAATTCCTACTTTCAGATTTTTTGACAGCAGACTAGATGACAAAAGCTTCTCAACCGAATAATAACAGGCATTTCCCATATTTAGTCTGCGTTTAATTTCCTCCCGAGTGTCGTTTATTTTGTTACTGTTGCTCGAAGATATTAAAATTTTTCCACTTCTTCGAAGAGCAGATCTCCAATTTTTATATTTCAATTTCGTACAATATTCCGGTCTGAACATAATCATATAGGCTACTTTGTCTTTTCCGGATTTACTTCCAAATCTATCTCTTTACTTGAGTAAAATTTCCGTGTTTTCCCTAATCGTTTGTGGATTTTCTCCTATCATATTTACGTCATCCGCATAGACAAGAAGCTGATGTAACCCGTTCAATTCCAAACCCTCTCCGTTATCCTGAACTTACCTAATAGCATACTCTAGAGCGAAGTTAAAAAGTAAAGACGATAGTACATCTCCTTGCTTTAGCCCGCAGTAAATTGGAAAAGCATCAGATAGAGATTGGCCTGCTGTACGTTTCATTGAGAAACATTTTAATTAATCGAACTAGTTTCTTGGGAATACCAAATTCAGTAAGAATGTTACATAAAACTTCTCTCTTAACCAAATCATATGCCTTTTTGAAATCTATAAATAAGTGATGTATTGTACCCTTATACTCCCATTTTTTCTCCATTATCTGTCGAATACAAAAAATCTGATCAATAGTCGATCTATTACGCCTAAAACCGCACTGATGATCTCCAACAATTTCACCTACGTATAGAGTTAATCTTCTGAAAAGAATATTGGACAAAATTTTGTACTTATGTGTATTAAAATTAAAATGATGATAATAATAATAATAATAATAATAATAATAATAATAATAATAATAATAACATAATCACAATCAACTTTTTCTTTCTTAACAAGATATGGATACTGCTTTCCCCGTTAGAAGTTTTGATTAATATTTTGATTTTTTATTTATTTATTTAAGTAGGCTATTTTACGACGCTTTATCGACAGCTTAGGTTATTTTGCGTCTGAATGAGATGATGGTAATAATGGCGGTGAAATGAGTCCGGGATCCAACACCGAAAGTTACCCAGGATTTGCTCATATTGGGCTGAGGGAAAACCCCGGAAAAAACTTCAACCAGGTAACTTGCCCCGACCGGGAATCGAACCCGGGCCACCTGGTTTCGCGGCTAGACGCGCTAACAGTAAAATTTTGATCTTTCCAATAGAGAATATGTATTTTAATTTTTATATCTCCCACAAAATGTACTACATCTTAGTAGTTTCAATTGTACTGTGTAGATAGCAGCTTTTGCCAGTATTTTGTGAAAGATATAACAATTCAAATATGTAATCTCCATTGTACCAAAGTTATCCTTAATGAGCCAATATTACCCCTTTCGACATTACTGTATTACTGTATGTATACTGTATCATCCCCCCTATTCAATTCATCCCCCTATTATTTATTCGCTCGTTTTCATACTCTCTCTCGCTATCATAATATTAAAACGCGATAACACGCTAGAAATCCCACTTCACACATCATCTCTGCATTCCTCATCTTTCACTGTTGCTACCTCTCGTCACTGGAACTCTCTGCCGCCTGAAGTCAAGGGCTGCCGAACATTGAAATCTTTCAAATCCAAGTTAGAAAATTATCTTATGACGAGTTGATAACCTAACTTACTATTATGACAAGTGTTGTATTGCATGTTTCCACGTATTCACATTTTTTAATGTTCTAGTAATATTTAACTTATTTTATACTCGACCATGCCGAAATGTAGTAATTATACACCTGGTAGCAGTCCTTTAATACATGTCATTAAAGTACACCTAGTCATTAAAGTTCAGGTGTTTTCAGCCAATGACAACTCAGCTTACAGGTGTTAAGCCACTAACGAGTCAGCTTTGTACCGTTATAAAACCGCAAGTATCGATTATTCTCGGATATGCAATCGAAAGAGAATTAGCGAAAAGTCACGGAGGCTGGAAATCCAATACTGTCGCAGAAGGTTATGTTCTGTTACTATAATAATTAGCGTTAATTGTAAATAATATTCAAATAAATTCAATTTGTCATCTCGTTTTTCAATGTCGAATTCAATAATCAAAGTTATACAAAGTTTAACGGGATTACACAAGGTCAATGGCATTATTGTTCCTAGGAAAAAATCAATACTTTCGCGTCTGCGCACATCTCACAATTCACGACCTGGAACAAGGTCACTTCCGATCTTGTCAGATACAAATAAAATGTATACATCTGAATAATTTCAAGTTAGAAATATGGTCGAGCATAAAAAGTGGTATGAAACTCGCCTATAATGGTAATTTTCATACGAGCTTCTTAATTACTATCATTATAGGCTCATTGCATAATGTACTATTATCTTATGTATCGAATATGAATGAGGTCTCGCCCATCTCATTGCATATTACATGACTAGTGTGAACTAGTCAGTTTGTTTTATTACCATTAAGTACGAGAAAAATTCGTACCGGCACCGGGAATCGAACCCAGGACCTCTCAGCTGTGCGCACTGAGTGCTCAGTTGGTTAAGAGCACACAGCGCGCACAGCTGAGAGGTCCTGGGTTCGATTCCCGGTGCCGGTACGAATTTTTCTCTTACTTAATGGTAATAAGTACTATTATCTTTTTGTTTTCATATTTTCCGATAATGGTATATGTATAATGTGATAATTCGAGCTATATATAATCATAATTTTCCTTACTGTGTGCACCTAAAAATATTGTATTCATTGTATGCTTTGTATTGCACTATTTTATTACTGTTATTATTATTATTATTATTATTATTATTATTATTATTATTATTTCTAATCTCATTTTTTATCATTATTATTATTATTATATTTATTTATACTTTGTATGTATCATTTATTTTGTCCTGCTGTTCACATTTTATTATGCTTTTTCCTTTCTTTCTGTATGCTATATACTATATATATACTATATGCTATATGCTATATATGCTATATTTCTACTTACTTGTTGTTTACATTTTATTATTATCTTCTTATTCAGTTTTGTTGTAAAATTATAGTGTACTTTGTAAATTTATAGTGTTTTTGTAACGTAGTTTTACTCCTGGTTGAGTGTTAGAGAAGGCCGTATGGCCTTAGCTCTGCCAGGTTAAATAAATCATTATTATTATTATTATTATTATTATTATTATTATGTTATTATATTTTTTGTAGGATTTAATGCCACTCATTTGTATATTGCTACTTTTAGTATTCAGGAACTTATATTTGAAGTTCTAAACAGAAGTATTAATTTTATTGCAATAAGTAATAATACGTGAATTCATACAGGTTTGTCTTCCTATACGTCAAACACTAATTTAATTACAGTAGTTTATTATTTATCTGAAATATAAAGCTAAAATGAACACTTCTAAATGTTTAATTCACTTGTTTAGTTCAAACCAGCATAGCCTTCGACCTTTGGTCGCGATGTCAAAAGCCTGACGTTGATGTCTGTTTATATTTGCTCCTCTTGATCAAAGAAATACGAGGGAAAGGAAAATCTTGTGTATTGAGGAAACCCAGCTATGAAGTCTCCAGCGCCCCATCAGACAGTCCTTTTCCTTTTGTCGGTCTTGTCTGGAATCCTTTATGTCTCCTGCGGGCTTAGAGATGTCATGTGTAGCATGTCCAAAGCTGAAGTGTGGATTAGGTCTGTGCCTTACTATTATGGATTTGTTCGAGATCTAAAGGGAAACTCGTAGTATCTCAGCTGGCTGGCATCTTCACTTTTTGTGTGGTTGTACAGGGACATCATTTTATTTTTACTAACATTTTTAATATTAACCTGGCTATATCTTTGAATTAAAGGTTTAGAACCGGAAACACCGCTTGCTCCCCCTTCCAAGACTGGAGTTCGATGATACTTACTTACTTACTTACTTACTTACTTACTTACTTACTTACTTACTTACTTACTGGTTTTTAAGGAACTCGGAGGTTCATTGGCGCCCTCGATGATACTGGCGTAATATACAAACAAATCACTTTACTAGATATACAATGGTGGCCATAATTCTGGAAACTTTTTGTTTTTGTACTGAATTATTATAACATCTGCATTGATTCACAGATTTATAGAATTGAAAATGTTACTAGTGACTGATTCGTTAATTATGGGGTTATAATAAAGGCATTATATTAAATCCTGAATATTTTAACAATAAATAACCATTACTATGTGGGAAATTATGTTCTTGTCGTTTAAGATCTAAATATTAATTTCAGATTTCATTATAATTTCCCAATATTTACTGTAATAAAAACTAGTCCATTGTTGATTTTAAGGTTATTGTTGATCGGTAGAAGCATTGTTGAGCACTGGTAGCATAAAATATGGACATTATTAATTTGTTTCTGTCATTAGTCTGACTTAAGATTTCGTTAGGTGAACACCTGATTGCTTTACAACAAACGTTATTGATCATTTTATCACAATGGATCCACGAAAGAACTGAACACGTTCTAGGGCAGTCAGACTTCGAGAAGAAGGCTACACAATCAAGGAAATTGCAAGAAAACTTGGTAATGGTGCTATATTGTCTGGAGTCCAGAAGGTATGGCAGAAGTACAAATCCACAAAATCTTGTAAAACAACACTTAGGACTGAAGTAAGTCCAAGAGATGTGAAGCAGATTTGTCGATTAGCATTGAAAGATCGAAGGAAATCTTCTAAAGAGATATAGGAAGTTCTATACAGCAATTGACTTAGTATTTTATGCTATCAGTGCTCAACAATACTTGTACTGATCAATAATAATCTTAAACTCAACAATGGACCAGTTTTTATTACAGTAAATAATGGGAAATTATAATGAAATCTGAAATTAATAGTAAGATCGTAAACGACAAGAACATAATTTCCCACATATTAATGATCATTTATTGTTAAAATCTTCAGGATTTAATATAATACCTTTATTACAACCTCATAAGTAACGGGTCAGTCACGAATAACATTTTCAATTGTATAAATCAGTGAATTAATACAAATGTTATAATAATTCAGTACAAAAACAAAAAGTTTCCAGAATTATAGCCACCAGTGTAGGAGGGAAGGAAAGTAGTTCATCCATTTATGTAAACTAGGAAATATCGCGATTTTGAGCTTGATAACTTTCATTAGGTTTTTGTTTAATCAAAATACAGTACAGTATTAACAACAAGTAAATTTACTCACGAATTGAGTTATCCATTCGGACGTATTAATTATGCAATGTATATTGTACTGTTACAGCACATTAGCGTACAATATAGAGAATGAAGTTAAATTGAAAAATAATCATAATATGGATAATTAAATACATTTTTGAAAATGGTGGCCGTTCATTTCGATACAGGCTTCAGTTCTTTTGTGCATATTATCGCACTATAGCCTATTGTACCTAATTCCAATTACCAGTTCCGTCCTCCGTACGAGTAACTCATGTTGAAATAATTCTATAACTACTCTATAAAAGAGTACCTTACGTACTGTAAATTTAATCTTCACTACTGCCCGATCAGAAAAGATAAATTACTCAGAAACGCTATCTACTGTCTGTTCAAGTGGTATTGTCGCAGGTACTGTATTTTGATTAAAGAAAAACCTAATTAAAATTATCAAACTGAAAATTGCGATATTTCCTAGTTTACATAAATGGATGAACTACTTTTCTTCCCTCCTATACCTAGTAAAGTGATTTGTATTTTACGCCAGTATCATCGAACTTCAATCTTGGGAGGGGGAGCAAGCGGTGTTTCCGGTTCTAGACCTTTAATCCAAAGATATAGCTAGCATAATATTAAAAATTTTAGTAAAAATAAAATGATGTCCCTGTACTTGCAAACCCTTTTTTTGATTTCATGATCAATAAAAAGTCTCTTTTTACATAAAAATCTTTTAATACACTTATTATTGCGTCCTTCATGAATGAAGTGAACATTCACAAGTTTATGTTGGAAAAGTAACAATGTGTGAAAGCACAATAAAAAAACTCTTTCTCTCGATATGTTTCTTGAATTCTTTGTGTTTTTTAAACTGCTAGGTCGATGAGTAAAATGTTTTCCAGCGTTTCGATGATGAAGATGACACCATATCTATTTGGAAGCATGGTTTCAGGAGATAAAACAGAGACACTCCAGTTTAATCTATGGTTGTTTCTCAAAACAATTCTGGAGTTATATTGATAGCGTGGTATGCTTCTATCTGTGAGATTGTGCTTGTAAGTCAATTTCTGATGGATGACTTCTTCGCCCGATCATGTTTGTGTGCGTAACCCGTTCCATATAGCAGTTGACAGCCTTATGTAATTTGACAGATTGTCTCTGAAGCCCGAGAACATTGGCTGCACTTCTCCTGCATGACACTGTTATATATTCCAAAGCTTGTTCTAAACATTCAGTACTTATTCCCATGGAGTAAATTCCTTTGATTCCACCAGTTACACGCCGTAATACAATATATATTTTAAGTGACAATAATAATACTTAGGTTATTTAAAATATTTGCTGACGAGCTTCAGTCGACAAACAATTAATTTGATTCCACTTACTTACTTACTTACTTACTTACTTACTGGCTTTTAAGGAACCCGGAGGTTCATTGCCACCCTCACATAAGCCCGCCATTGGTCCCTATCCTGTGCAAGATTAATCCATTCCCTATCCTCATATCCCACCTCCCTCAAATCCATTTTAATATTATCTTCCCATCTACGTCTCGGCCTCCCTAAAGGTCTTTTTCCCTTCGGCCTCCCAACTAACACTCTATATGCATTTCTGGATTCGCCCATACGTGCTACATGTCCTGCCCATCTCAAACGTCTGGATTCAATGTTCCTAATTATGTCAGGTGAAGAATACAATGCATGCAGTTCTGTGTTGTGTAACTTTCTCCATTCTCCTGTAACTTCATCCCTCTTAGCCCCAAATATTTTCCTAAGCACCTTATTCTCAAACACCCTTAACCTATGTTTCTCTCTCAATGTGAGAGTCCAAGTTTCACAACCATAAAGAATAACAGGTAATATAACTGTTTTATAAATTCTAACTTTCAGATGTTTGACAGCAGATTGGATGATAAAAGCTTCTCAACCGAATAATAACAGGCATTTCCCATATTTATTCTGTGTTTAATTTTCTCCCGAGTATCATTTATATTTGTTACTGTTGCTCCAAGATATTTGAACTTCTCCACTTCTTCAAAAGAAAAAATTCCAATTTTTATATTTTCATTTCGTACAATATTCTCGTCACGAGACATAATCATATACTTTGCTTTTTCGGGATTTACTTCCAAACCTATCTCTTTACTTGCTTCCAGTAAAATTCCCATGTTTTCCCTAATCGTTTGTGGATTTTCTCCTAACATATTCACGTCATCCGCATAGACAAGCAGCTGATGTAACCCGTTCAATTCCAGACCCTCTCTGTGATCCTGGACTTTCCTAATGGCATACTCTAGAGCAAAGTTAAAAAGTAAAGGTGATAGTGCATTTCCTTGCTTTGGTCCACAGTGAATTGGAAACGCATCTGACAGAAACTTACCTATACGTTTCATTGAGACACATTTTAATTGTAAACGTTTAATATTTAACAGGCTGCTTTTAATCATTTTGGGATACTATACATTTCGTATATATAAATTTTGATAGCGTACAGAATATTCATTATAATATTTTATGGTGAAATATCAGAATGCATATTTTCATACCAAGTTAAAGGCTTAAATTGCACTAAAGAGGGCTATATTAATTCTAAGCGTTAGTTGTGTTACTGTCCATCCGATATTAGCATGATCACTTAAAATATCCCCCGCAGTTGGGGATTTTGTCATTTCTGTACCCTTTCATCATCCGTAGCAGATTACACACACACACGCGCTACAGTTCCTATTCCATTAATTAATTACTCTTTTAATCTGATGCAGATAAGCATTAAAATTCGGCGTTTGTATCATGTGGCTTGTTTGTGGCTCCCATATTAGCAAGTTATAATGCGCATGACACAGTATTTCGCCACCGCACGCAACCAGAGTTATTAAGAACGACATACACAGCCCGGGCTAACACAATCGCTTAGCGAAATG
This sequence comes from Periplaneta americana, assembly GCF_040183065.1. NCBI lineage: Eukaryota > Metazoa > Arthropoda > Insecta > Blattodea > Blattidae > Periplaneta > Periplaneta americana. The sequence goes on along the minus strand of NC_091128.1, from coordinate 153,045,331 downwards.
AGTCAGAGATGAGTAGGGACCGTATTTTGGCTCAGGAAGTACGGAGATAAAGATAGTTGATCACAGACCATATTTACATGACGTTATGCTTGACGCGTGTCACGGGTATTATCAGGAAACGCTTGCATTTTGTTTGTGCTGCAGTTGACGTTCTATCCATGATTCAAAACTATACCTCGAAGACTCTTCACAATGCATTACAGTGACTATTACACTTTTACTACGTCATACTACTTTTCACCAGTAAAACGGTACGAAAGAACGTCTTTCAACCAATCATGGCTGCTTATCGTAAAATTTTATCGCTCCCCTAGCATTTGTTTAATTTTATCGCTTCTCTAGCATTTGTTTGTTTTTATCACTACCCTAGCATTTGTTTCTTTATTTGCCAACATTTCATACTGCAAATTCTTTAAGGTACCGTAAACGCGGGCTACTTGGACCCTTAAGATGTTACTTCAACCCAGAAGAAAAAAAAAGTTTACTTACCATTGGAGTAACTTAGGTGAAAATATTTGTACAGATGAAAGTTTGGAGAGTAACAAACCACAACTTTCGACACCAAACTGTTATTTTACATCTATGAAAACATTTTTTTCTTCTGGGTTCAAGTAACACCTAAAGGGTCCAAGTAGCCCGCGTTGACGGTACTATAAAACATGCTTTGTGATTATCATTTGTTTTCCATATAGATATTCAAGTGAAAATGGCGGACAATATCTCTACGGAAATCAGGAACAATGATGGTATAATGTTGGCATGCTTAAAAGAAACTTGGGAGTCAAATCGAAGAACTGCCAGAACGTTGCAAATCAAATCGAAAAACTGCCAGAGCATTGGAAAATAAATCGAAAAACTGCCAGAACATTGGAAGAAAAATCCAAAAACTGCAGAACGTTGGAAATCAAATTTAAAAAACTGTCAGAAAGTTGAAAATTAAATGGAGAAACTACCAGAACTTTGGGAGTAAAATTGAAAAATAGCCAGAACGTTGGAAATCAAATCGAAAAACTGTCAGAATGCCGGGAGTCGAATCGAAAAATTGAAAGAACATTGTAAATTAATAGAAAAACTACCAGAACTTTAGGACTCAAATCGAAAACTACCAGACTTTGGGAGTAAAATCGAAAAACTGCCAGAACTTGTGATTCAGTCACAAACAAGACTGGACAATATAATTACATTGATTAGTGTATGTATTTTGTTATATAAAATAAATCATTTTTGATGTAATAAAAAACGCATTTGTGGCCTGTCATGGGAAAATCCATGTTTGAATTAACCCGATAAGATTAAATCGTCCAACGCTTTGCATCTACCCAACACAACAGTAATTATGTTTATTAACAGGAAAATTGTGAAAGATTAGTTAGAGAAGTGGGAGTATGCTGTAAATCCCTGTCTCGGTGTCCAACACGAATTTCAAAATGACTCGTCGAATCAAAGTCTCCAGGTTCTAAATTTCACGGTCCAGATTTCCAGCTAACTTTTCTCGCCTCTATTTCTTTAACTTTCTATTGTGAATGAAGAGTTCACAGACTGACAAGAGAAATGGAGGTACCTCTGAAAGCCTAACTAGACAGTCTTCAACAAGTACAAACTCGACTTTATATTTTCAAAAGTTTCAACTAGGCTTTTGTATTCAGAATTCGATACTTCACTATATGTTTTATTGTGGAAACATTTTCACTCGATATTTTTCAGGAATTGGGGCGCTGTTCTTACATGAATCCGGCTTGTAATTCTAGTGCTCTCTTGAAGGCTTTTCTGTATTCAATTGGAGACCTAACAAGCAGTTATGAGAGATTTCAGCAATCTGAATAAATAAGTTCATGTGAGTGATTTTTTTTTTAAATTATTTTGCCCTCAGATTTCGTTGTGAAAATTACGTACAATACATATCCTTACAATGGAGTCTTGTTGAAGTGAGCTGGCTGAAAGAGTGCAGTACAAGAAGGAAACTGTTTTAAAATTCCATTGCGACCACTTATCCGATGTCTTCCGCAGTTTACGCACCATGTCATGGAGGCTCGAAAAGTCTCATACAGTATTAACTGCAGAATTCACACCAGCTTCATATCCTAGTTAGTTTTATTTAGTTTACCTTGCGAGATAGTAAAATGGAATTTCAAGAACCGTCATGTTCTTCTTCAGTTCAAGATCTTGATATAAAAAAAGGTGTCCCGTTATGAGTATCGATAGACTCCTATTTGTGTGATGAATATTTATACTGCGTTCCGTAACTCTGACAGGAGACGTAAACATTTCCAGCAGAGGATGGTAGAGGGATAAGGGAGATAACTGCTATTCAACCAATGGCAAAGGTCACTTTCCATGCTAACCTTGAAGTTGAGCGATCTGAAGCGTTCTACCGCCGCCCAACTTCAAAATATGCCCGCAATGTGACGTCTGTCATGGTTGATTAGCAAGTATCCTTCTCCCTTTCTCTGCCGGCAATATTTACGTCGTCCGTCACATATTATGTAACGCAGTATACTAGGTGTTCGTTTCAAAGTGTGCCATGACGTCACTGTTGATGAGTCAGCGATTTGAAGCGAGTTTCAGCTTTTATGTCAGAGAAGTTGCCTATTAATCAAGGTGTTCAATCTGAACTTGAGAACGTGTACGGTATAACTTGAACGTCGTAGCAACAGATGGCGGTCTGTACTGTCTGTGTCCTACCATAACCTCTTTCGAACTGTGTTTTGCGCGGCCAAGTCGTACGCAGTGTATTTGTTATCATCGGTTGCGTACGGCAACATTCCACAACACAAATCAAATGCTCCGTGTCCATGTTGATCGTCGAAGTTAATGTCAACAAATACGTAAGTAATCGTCTTAACCCTCTCTCCATATCTCGACAGTAAGAAAAAAAACTCACCTCAGTACATGTTTCGAAACAATTCACATTCCTACCACTACCGGCGTTACCGTACGTATCGGTAAGTACTCTTCAGAATGAACGCCGTATTTGTTAGGCAACTTCTCTGGCACATAGGTAATACACCTCTGCGGAAATGTAGGAAGATTGAATTCTCTAGGCTCATCGGCTAGTCACATGACGGTAGGGCTTATACAGTGAGCCATGACACACTTTGAACTGAACACGCAATAGTTACTACTTAGAGTTCCAAATGGAATGGACATAAGAACATAAATGTAAATAGGACTATAAAATTGAATAAATATGTTTACCTACTACCTACGTTTTACAGTAAAACAAAAGAAATGTTATAAACTGAGATATTATCTCCATGTTTGAGGATATTTAGTCACTAGCCATTAGTTCGTCCAGTAATGGAATATGGTGCTGCATGTTGGCATCCTTACAGATTAGAACATATTAAGACATCGGAAAAAAATTAAAAAAACGGGTTCTCAAGCGTTGTCGTAATAATTAAATATTAAAATGGGACACTCTCACGGACAGGAGAATGCGAATTCGATTATGCGCAATGTTCAAAACATACAGAGGTGACCCTGCCTGGAGAGAAATAAAAAAATAGGTAACAGCCGACAAATTACTCTTCAAGGAATGGCCACTCACATAAATTGAGGGAAAGAAGACAGAGGTCAGACACTGGAAAGTTTTCGTTTCTCAATCGTACTATCAGGGATGGAATTGTTTATCGAGGAGCTGTAGAAATAAAATCTCACGATTTGTGACAACATAAAAAGAAAGATGATTAAATGAAATAATACGATACGGCTGCAAGAAACATTAGTACGAGGCGCATCCAGAAAGTAAGTTTCCCGATTTTTTCCCCTTGAAAGTAAACGTAATTAGCCGTGTCAATTGCGCATGCGTAACAGATCTATGACGTATCAATCATATGCCAGCCAGACAGGTCCCACCTGGTGCCAGTAGCGTGGCAGCAGTGGTCCGAAATGGAAGCTCTTATTCCTTCTCCCGCCGACTGCGAGGTTCGGTCCTAGTAAGCTTATATTAAATTAATTTTCATCATTTTACTAGCTATCTCAAATATTAAATTAATTATAATTCATTGAATTAAATTAGCTCATAAATTAAGTTACTACTTTACCTTATAGATTTATCTAAATTTAAATAAATGTGTAGTGAAGATTATTGCTGGAGAACCTTTTAAGTGTAGTGAAAATATTTGTAATTTAAATTTATGTATTGTATTGATTAAGGCTGGTTGAGTGGAAGAGAAGGCCTTATGGCCTTAACTCTGCCAGCGAAAATAAAACATTATTATTATTATTATTATTATTATTATTAAAGTTCTTTAATGCACAAAGCATTGCGCCAATTGAAATTCATCGGCAGCTCTGTCAGGTGTATGGGCCGAACATCATGAGTAAGCAGATGGTGCGTCGCTGGTGTAGGAGTTTTCCGAAGGTCGTCAAAGTGTCCATGATGAAGAGCGCAGTGGGCGACCGTCCCTCATCAATGATGATCGTGTTGAGCTGGTGCGGCAGTGCATCATGGAGAACCGACGCTTCACGATTACGGAGCTGAGCAGCCATTTTCCACAGATATCGCGATCCTTGTTGCATGAGATTGTCACTAAGCACCTGCTGTTCAAAAAAGTGTGTGCCTGGTGGGTGCCGAAAAACCTGACACCCGAACACAAAATGCAACGTTTAGGAGCAGCACTGGCATTTCTGCAACGGTATCACGATGACTGCGACGAGTTCCTCGACAGAATCGTCACGGGCGATGAGACTTGGATTTCGCACTTCATCCCGGAAACCAAGCAGCAGTCAATGCATTGGCGGCATAGTGGATCTCCGGTCAGGACGAAATTCAAACAGACGCTGTCGGTACGGAAAGTGATGTGCACGGTGTTCTGGGACAGGAAGGACATTCTGCTCATTGACTTCCTTCCAAGAGGTGAAACAGTGAACACTGATCGTTACTGTGAAACACTGCGAAAATTGCGACGTGCCATTCAAAACAAGAGGCACATACGGCTCGGCGCACAGCAGCTGTTTTGACGGAATTTGGCTGGGAGTTGTTTGATGACCCACCCTACAGTCCTGATCTTGCTCCCAACGATTGTCACGTTTTCTTGCACCTCAAGAAATTCCTGTCCTCCGGTGAGCGTTTTGGCAACGACGAAGAGCTGAAGATGTCTATCACACGCTGGTTCCATTCACAGGCGGTAAAGTTCTACGACAGAGGGATACAAAAGTTGATCCCACGATACGACAATTGTCTCAATTCTGATGGTGGCTATGTTGAGAAATGGCTGAAACATTGCTGTATCAGTTGCCAATAAATGTTTTCCTGAAAGTGTGTGTTCTTTTTTTTTTAATACGAAAGTTACTTTCTGGATGCGCCTCGTATTAACAACCATAAACATAAATGAACCTGGAATGTAACTTACAAAGAATGAACGATAGTACAATACTCAAAACAATAACATGATCGAGTTATCACGGGGCGTTAAAATTGAGTTGAAATTTTGTCTGTAAACATTTTTATAACACTCTGTATAATAATTTCCCTGCCCCTAACTATGATTGTATATGAAAAGTGAACCCATATTCGTTTAACTTCCTGAGTTTCGCTTCTCCACTCCTGGCGTATCTGGCTTCCCGCTTTTTATCACCGCTTTCTTATCCCGCCCCTCATATTTGCGAAGATGAAACTGAAGCCCCCGAGGAAGTAGGAAGTTGTGAGAGAGTTTGAATGGGGTTTGGACTTGCTGCTGTACAGAGTTTCCTGTGCGGATGGATTACTTGCGGCCCGTACGTTCCGTTTATCTTCTGAACAATACTTGCGATTTGGTTATTACATTCGCAAATTTCGAGCAGAAATTTCTTCGAACAGAGTCCTGCATTGAGTAGTATGCCGGTTTCGACAACGTAATGAATACAGGAATTTAGGAGCCGTAGGTAATAAGCCAGATACTACTAGTAGGCCTACTGGTTCTGCAGAACGTAACATTCTGAACACATACAGCATTTCACCCGGAGTCCTGTTTCTTCTTCCACCGTATTGCCAGTGAGGTAACATTTGAATTGCGGTTGAGTGAATATATCGATAATAAAAATGAATGGAATTGCTATCGAGGTCCAGTATGCACCCATCATCATAAGAATCAGTTAAAAGAAGTAAACATATTGATCAGCGCGTTCAGGCCTGAGTTACATTCTGTATTATAAACAAGGCGCTTCAGAGACAATTTTCTCTTTTTTTAATTGGTTATTTAGCGTGATTGATTGATTGATAATAGCGAGATTGTATTTGGCGATATGACGTCGAGGATTCGTCATAGATTACCTGACATTCACCATACGGCTGAGGAAAAACTTGAAAAAAAAACAATCAGGTAACTACCCCAGGCGGGAATCGAACCCGCCCCGAGTGCCACTTCGGATCAGCAGCGAAACGCGCTGCTGCCTGAGCTACGCCGGTGGCTGACAATTTTCTTACAAAAGAAAATAAAACAAAAAAATATTCAAATTATGATATGTGTAATTTCTCGAACACCTTTAATCAATTAATAATCACGTATTAATAAACATTTTTCAGGTTTGAGCATAATGAAGAATATTGAATTTGAAACAATGATTAAATAAATTTTAAAAGGGCTACTTTTAAATTAAAATGTAGGCCTATGTATTTTTATAATAATCGAATAATAATAATTTCAGTACCTCAGAAATGATGTTGATTCGAAAATTTTCCTTTACTTGGTTATGAAACAATGCTGTATCAATTACGACGTTATTTAGCGTCGATGGACTTGGTGATAGCGAGACAACATTCGATGAGATGAGACCGATGATTCCCCACAGATTACCTGACATTCGTCTTACGGTTGGAGAAAAACTCGGAAAAACATAATCAGGTAATCAGCCGAGCGGGAATCGAACCCACGTCCAAGCGTAACTCCGGATCGGCAGGCAAGCACCTCAGCCGACTGAGCTACGCCGGTGGCCGTTTCCATTGTTTTCAGTGCTGGCGATGAAATAATAAAAATGACTTTACGTCATTTTGAAGATTAGATCAACTTTAGTCTTGAGATGTAAAAGCATAATGAGTAGAAAAAATCATCTTAATCGTTGAATTCTGTAAAAATAGCTAAATTCACTTCCCTTATCAGTGACTAAAACAGACGGCGAATTACTAAAGAGAAACTAACTTCACCTTCTGTCGTCAATTCGTTGATAAGTCAAGTGAATTTAGTCACTTGTGACTGCGAGAGTAGATTGCTATTCGTACAATATAATTCAGTTGCTCACTTAATGGGATCATTCATAATTTCAAAAATCCCTTTAATTTAGCAAACTGAATTAGACTATACGAATAACAATATTGAAGTCTGTGTCACGAATCAAACTTCTCACACCTTATTTGGAGAAAATACTGGTTATTCTTTGCCCATTTCATAATCACATGATTTTGCCACGTCTTGCTGACATGTGCATTTTCTTTTAAAAAATGTTTGACGTTTCTACTAACTGTCATCTTCTAATACATTGTCGCCGCACTGTAGAGCTTTCCTTTCAAAGAATGCCATCTAAAATAAGGTATTTACGCTGCAATGAACTGCAATACTAATTCAGCAAGTTCTACAGTTACCTTAAAATAAATAACATTCAGAATGTGTACGTTAAATACAACGAAAAATGTCCATTTAGGTTCTGACAAGCAAGGTTAGGTCCTAACCTACGGATTAGGTCTTTTAGGTACAATAATATTTATATATGTTATTCGTTGGTACCTATATAAAACGAAAAAGAAAAGTGATATTTCGATAGTAACGAGATATCAACAGAATAGGTTCGAACCTAAGATCTGGGGCTTGTTTATAATCAACGAGGAAATTTACAAATTGAAACATTTTCGTGCATACATCCAACATAAATTGAACATTGGTGTCGACACCGAGAAATGCAGTATGCGTCAAAACAAACAGTACTGAAATTGTCGCTCATATACTGTTCACGTTTCCGTAGTAACGAAATATTTATTTATTGCATATCGTCGTTGTTCCTGCAATAACTCCTATGTGCAAAATATAAAATCTTTCAGTAGGAAGAAAAAACACATTTATTTATTCTATGGCAGCCGTACATACGAGACTGTGAATTCTTACATTTTCGGAACAAAGAAATATAATTACATATAGGAGATTTTATTATTTGCTGTGCCACTATTTAAGTTATTTATTAGAGCAAAAATCTGAAAATCCATAAATATGTCACATAGGAGTTATTGCAGGAACAACGACGATATAATAGTTCAACATATTGTGAATTCGGTCTTGTGTTGATTTCCTCAATTATGGTTCTCACAACAGAGAAGATAATGTTTATTGTCGAGCATTATTTCCTGTTATACGGAGTACTGAAATTGCAAACATACTCTGAAAATAAAGACAAACCATTATAACATGCAAGGCAACATAAAACTGAAGGAACTTCTCGATGACACCCAACATTGTTGTGTTATTTGGTAGAGTAGACGCAAGAAGAGCTTGCCACGGTAAGCTTCGCGAACTTTCGGAAACGTTCGGGTGCACTCGACCTCGCTTTGATTCGATTGGCAAACTATCGACAGTTCTCAGTCGTCCGCTGGCTTGATGTTTCGAGTGAGATTTATCAAAGCGCATGTAACGTAACCTAAACCTTGTTGCAGAGTAACTAGTAACATAACATTGTTGAAAATACAGAAACACGAATTTTTTTTATATATAAAATCACTGAATGAAATGATAAAGATGTTGTAAGAAATATGTAATTATTGAAAATACAGAAACACGAATTTCTTACATATAAAATCACTGAATGAAATGACAAAGATGTTATAAGAAATATGTAATCGTGTAATAATTGATATTTGACATTATAAAACACTAATACTATGAGATTTTATTAAAATGTTCCGATAACTAGGGTACTATGGCCGGTTTATTTTAATCTGTATATACTCCTTATGTTACGAGCGGAGCCTGTTTCGTTCTTCATAAATTTATGGACGTTATAAATAATTCCCTAGTTTAACTGTGCAACGTTTTATTAGCACTTCCTAATTTAGAGCGAAACGCAGGGCATTGTTAAGTACATAGAATGTTATACAGAACTCTGTTATTTAACAAACACACTTTGAACTACATAAAACTCCTGATATCAGGGATAAAATGCAGGATATGTAACGCAAACGCTAGCTTCTACCCTCTCCGCACAGCAACACTCCACGATACGAACAGTTCAAGACCGCGCTTCCGAATGCGCCCTGTAATCAGCATTAGGTGATTCATAGCAGCCCTGTAACGAGCATGGCGGCACGAGGACCGAATATCGTTCTCTGCGCATCAGTCAAATGGGCAAGCTTTCTTTGCGCTTCCTCTACCGCATTATTAAATCGTTTCTGGTAGGCTACTGCTCTTTAACGTGGCCCAAGCTCGACCCATTCTGATTTCTGACGCCCCACTTCGTTTGATCGGAAATAATGCTCGACAATAAATACCTTCTCCTCTGTTGTGAAATCTATAATTGCAGAAATCAACACAACACTGAATTTCACAATATGTCAAACTACTGTATACAATAAAATAAATAATCCGTCGCTAGGAGCGATAATTTTAGTACTGTTTGTTTTGGCGCATGTCATACAAAGTATGTTTTATTATTCCAGAGTTATTCTAGAGTTTTCAGAAAAAATCCCGTAGGAAACGTATGGCTTCAAAACATCGGAAGGGGTTTTGTGAACGTACTGTAATGCTATATTGGGCTGCAGAGCCAGAGCGCTGCCTGTACATACCCTGGACTGCACCACTTCAGGGGATAACCTAAATTCTCAGTGGACTTTCAGCTATAATGGACCTCTGTGAGATAGTACTGATTACGTTGGTAGTGAGCCAGTACAATGTAACTTCAATAAACGGTGTCTTGTGAATGACAATTACTGTCTCAAAATTCTTATGCAGAAAATTAATCACTATTACCATTTCTTAACGTAGACTCGTCTTTTCCTCGTCCAGTAGTTGTTTTAAAGATCTTCTTGCCAGTCTCCTTCTTGTTTGTCTGTAATTCAACATTAATTTTGCGATTATGTTGCCATTAATTCTTGAAACCAGCGTGTGTTACTGAGAGTCATCTTATTCACCTAGAAAAGTTTACAGTTACTGGTTACAATATTTATAGAAGTGATCGTGTTGCTCTCTAAGCCTCTGGTGGTGAGGCAATTACAATTAGGAAAGATATACAGCATACTCATACTTCTACCACAAATGAAGCCTGTTTTAAAGCCTGTGCTATTAAGGGGAGAGGATGGTATTTTTAAAATTGTTTTCCTATTTGGTGTAAAATATTAATTTTGTGTATCTAAAGAGTTCATAGCTGTAGGAACTCAACCAAATATAAATAGCGTTCTTCATCTGACACGCATTATCGTCTGTACTGCTCTGATATTAGATGTACAAGGTGGGCACACAGTCACGTTATCCCCTATAAATACCCAAAATATTCACACTAGGTATGTAATTTCGGTCATAATGCAGACATATTATATCCACTATACATTAACTGTGCACATTTAAAGAACAAAACTAAAATACAAAACTGATTCGGCTTAACCTCTTCAGTCCCGAATTTATATTTAAAAAAATTGGAAAAAAAAAATCGGTCTCACAATCATTCTGGGGTTCCAAAAAACCAAAATAAAGTCTTCGCAGAAAATCAAATTTTCGGAAAATTTTGACTCTTGATGCTCCCAAATTTTAAATTCTAATTTATAATTCTGGTATAGAAATGTTGCAAAAGTGATACTATTCATTTCTATCACATTTAATTTTTTCTAATTTTCAAAAGTATCCAAGACACTGAAAAAAAATTAGAAGAAAATTATTTATTCTACAACAAGACTGAAGAGGATATTGGAAGTTCAATGAATGGATATCCCAAAACACGCTACAATATGTTTCATATAAAACAACTTTTATCTCGAAAAGGAAGCAAAAACGAGCAAAATTGTATTAAACTTTTTTGTTTGAAATATCTCAAAGAATAACCCCTTGAAATTGATGACATTACTTAAGGTTCAATCTATATACAGGGTGATTCACGACGAAAGGAAAACAATTTAGGATCTGAATTCTAAGTCATTCTGAGTCAAAAAGTTCATATGAATATAGGTCCGTTTTCGAACGGTTACGGAGATATGGCTGTTTGATTTCACAAAAACTTCTGAGATTCCATTCTACTAACTCGCTTTTAGAGACAGATAACGGACAAATTTCAAGTTTATATTCACGTATACATACGTACCTAATATTCTAGGCGTCGGGATTGATGTTTTCGCATATTTTCAAAGGTACCTTCTCCTGATTCAATGCACTATTGCGCTCGGGCGTGAATCGCGCTCATCGCTCGGGAAAGTTGCACGTATGTAGCTGTTGTTTATGCCGCAACCAAAATACGGTCGATTAGCGCCTGTCTCCTTTCTCTCTTCCTTTGCTATACCAAGTCTTTCATCCAACCCCATAGACAGTAAATACTCTTCGATATGGTACCCTTCTGTTCGGAAAACGTCGTTCATATTCAGCGACGGCACGCATGGAACTTCCATCGCACAAACCATAAACATAAACAATATCGGCGTATTCTGTAGTCGAAAATTTATAAGGCATCTTGAAAAACACAACACTTCCGATAACTGTACCTGTATAACTACTGTACTGTGGGTAGCTGACTGAACTTCTGTGAATTGATAAGTGATAGTATAGGCCATTTGTGTTATCTGCGGGTTCTGTGTCATTACATCAGACAAGGGCAGGCGAGTGGACATTTGTAATGCCCTCCACCCGGCTTGTTTCTCTTATCTACATCGCTCACAATGCAGATTCCAATGTTACGTCATTCATTGCGATCTTGACCTTGTCTCACGTCTCGTCTCACGTCAGCAGCATATGGTAGCGTTTGATTCACATTGGGGCGAGACGTTTTACCAAAAAAAAAAATGCATCTAACTCCGCCATCGTTCAAAAACGGACCAATGTTCATATGAATTTCTTGACTCAAAATGGCCTAAGATATCGTATCCTAAATTTTTTACCTTTCCTCGTGAATCATCCTGTATAACCACAACTTATGATACACAAAAGTCTCTATTCTTTCGAGGGAGTTTATTAATATTGCATTGCTTTAAGATTCATCATAAAATAGGATTTCAATTAGCAAGAATTTCAATAAAATTTTAATTACTCTTCTCTATCTAAAATATCAAGTCAGCTTAAACTTAAGAGCCGTACTAACTTATCTTCGCGCCGCGTCACTCAAAGGAGACATGTGGGTGAACGTAGTCTCTTTGAATACTATGACGGCGTCGTTCAAAAGAAGGCATTGCCACTCTACGTTAATGAAAATAGAGTCATTCGAAAGACCCACTTTCCGCCTGTTCCTCAATCTAACATGAAGCACCTGTCTTCTTACATGCAGACAGACAGACAGGTGCTTGCGTGTTCATAAATATCAACGTGCATTGCCTTCTCATATAATTCATTAGGGGAGATGATTCCGCAAAACCTCTTTACAGTACTGATAAGTTGGATGATTAATAGCAGACTTCTTAGTCAAACTGCAGAGCCGTTCAATTGTCTCGCTGTAGCAGCGGTTTTCAAACTTTGAACACCTACATCAAACAAAATTTTCAATCCTCGTCTCTGCTTCCTAAGGACCTGATATCCCTGTTCTTCGTAACATGAAGCTAGATATACTGTATTCTACAGCGTTGTAAATTGAGCATATTATGTAATCACATCCGAGTAGATCAGGAAACAGGGAAACAAGATAAGCCTTGTTACCTGAGAAATATGTACAGTCTTAGAAAAGAGGTTTGTCGCACATATACTTTATATTTGTCATTTATATTTGTTACTGTTGCTCCAAGATATCTGAATTTTTCCAGCTCTTCGAAATATAAATCTCCAATTTTTATATTTCCATTTCGTAGTATATTCTGGTCAAAGCTTTTGTCATCTAGTTTGCTGTCAAAACTCTGAAAGTTAGAATTTATAAAACAGTTATATTACCGGTTGTTCTATATGGTTGTGAAGCTTGGACTCTCACTTTGAGTGAGGAACAGAGATTAAGGGTGCTTGAGAATAAGGTTCTTAGGAAAATATTTGGGGCTAAGAGGGATGAAGTTACAGGAGAATGGAGAAAGTTACACAACGCAGAGCTGCACGCATTGTATTCTTCACCTGACATAATTAGGAACATTAAATCCAGACGCTTGAGATGGGCAGGGCATGTAGCACGTATGGGCGAATCCAGAAATGCATATAGAGTGTTAATTGGGAGGCCGGCGGGAAAAAGACCTTTGGGGAGGCCGAGACGTAGATGGGAAGATAATATTAAAATGGATTTGAGGGAGGTGGGATATGATGGTAAAGACTGAATTAATCTTGCTCAGGATAGGGATCAATGGCGGGCTTATGTGAGGGCGGCAATGAACCTCCGGGTTCCTTAAAAGCCAATAAGTAAGTAAGTAAGTATATTCTCGTCACGAGGCAATCATATACTTCGTCTTATCGGGGTTTACTTCCAAACCTACCGCTTTACTTGCTTCAAGTAAAATTTTCGTTTTTTCCCTAAACGTTTGAGGATTTTCTGCTAACATATTCACGTCATCCGCATAGACACGAAGCTGATGTAACCCATTCAGTTCCAAACCTTCTGTGTTATCCTGATCTTTCCTAATGGCATACTCTATAGCAAAGTTAAAAAGTAAAGATGATAGTGCATCTTCTTGCTTTAGCCCGCAGTGAATTGGAAAGACATCAGACAGAAGCTGACCTGTACGGACTCTGCTGTAAGTTTCACTGAGACTCATTTTAATTAATCGAACTAGTTTCTTGGGAATACCAAATTAAATAAGAATGGTATGTAAAACTTCCCTCTTAACCGAGTCATATGCCTTTTTGAAATCTATCATATATTATATCATAATATTGATATGAGATTCCATTTGTTTTAATTTTCAATACTGAATTTCATATGATTATGTCAGCTAATATATGTGAATATCTCACATTTCATTTGACCTCAACGAATCACAATTCCCTTGTGAAATTTTGCGTACGTGCGAAGATAGAATTGTGACATCGCGAAATATTAGAACAGACTGTACTTATGTATCCCCCCAGATTTGACCCTGCTCTCTCGATTCATTGCATGCAAAATCCGTTGATTGCACCGAGAGCTGACACACATCTACACACATCGACTTCACAATGTTAAAGATAACAAATACTGACAACTAATCAAGGAATTTAAACATTTCGCACTGGTTACCGCAGATAAGAAAAGCCGATAATCCTTCAAATTCAATGACTGCGGCTTTTAATTGTTGTCAACTCCGCTTACTTGGATTAGAGTATATTGCGCTCCGTAATTTAACACCTTACTGTTATGATTCTGTGCAAGAGACGTGGCCGGCATTACCCTCTATTCCAGCACTAAACTGGACTTTAAATCCAATGACGACAGTCCTACTCTTGAGCCGTAAGTTTCAAATTTATAGTTTTAACGTTGGAATAGATGATTGTGGTAATAAGCTACGAGAGGAGTAAACCGCGAAACTCTCATGTTCATAACACAGAGTTAATGCGGGGATGCCACAGATATGCATATTTAACCTATATAACTAACGTTTCATGACATATCATACTAAATACACAGAAATGTGAAGTGCCGCCTCACCAAAAGGTATTCATTCATCCATTAAAAAAAATACATCAAAAGTAACTGTATGGTCAACTAGAAACCAAAATAGTAATATGCGTTACAAGAGCGGTATGTTGAAGTTTTCATGTTCGAGGAAAAGTCTGAAAAAGCGAAACGTAGTTGAGCTTTTTTAATTTCCGAGAATTGAAAGAAAACATACAGCTCGTGTATCGTACATTATTTTGTGCAAAGATCGTTTATTACATACCTGAAAAAGGAATTTCTAATTAGTTGCAATGAAATCTCCATCTTGGTTTCTGTTCAATGACGACAAATTTGCAAAACAAAAATATCTATCTTCAACATTGTTGCTTTAAAATGTTTTCTGTGTTTACTATACTCCAGCAGGCCGTGATATACGTCTGTCTTTCCCCCCCCCCCCAGTCTATAAATGCGAACTTAAAACAAACGGTAAGATTATGTAATGATTTATTTTTCATTTTAATATTTTAACAATATTATTTATATAACATATTGCAGTAATAACTTCGGCAAGTTTGTTGATTTTTTCACGGCTTCCTTAATGTTACTTGCATCACGAATCCAGTAACTTTAGTGGAGTTGTAGTGTTTACTTAATTTTTGCAAATATTTAAAAACAATAATTAACAGTGCAATTTAGGTGAAATTGCAGTGGTAAGTTTCCAATTCATAATTAATACTATATTGAACGTCTCTAAAAATAATGTTAAAAGCCTAAAGCAGTAAAAATCAATATGTCACTTAAGTGGTAAGAAGAGGGAAATTGTTATGTGTGTTAGGTTGGCAATACTGAGTGTGGAATTTTAGACTTTCCGCGGATTGGTTTGTGCGGAAACCAAGCAAATACGCACGATCTCGCACAAAAAAATTGTACATCTATTTTCTTAGAAAATAAAGCATTTACAAAAATTGTATATTATAGTCGCGACGCTGTTATGTCCGGCGTGATTCCTCCTCTTTGCTTACGTCTAAGGAAGTGAAGGCTCTATAAAGTCTAGGTAGGTAGTATCGTTCGCCATTTTTGTTCTTTCGTTGCCGAGCTACCGTACGAGGAATCTATTTGCCACACCGTTAAACATTATCATGGTGTAGCTCCTATGATAATAAATCAAACGCACTGTAATTCAGCAAATAATTGAGCGGCAAATAACGTCCTCATGTGCTTTCTGCGAACGCCAACGAAAGAGCGAAAATGGCGGGTGATTATATTAAGTATTTATCGAGCCTTAAGAAATGAATAACGTCTTCATCAGCGAATCACAAGACGCACACGTTTAAATGTAGCCGACCTGCAACGCGATTGGTTGCCGGAAATTAGAGCGACGGGACTATATAAACTCACAGATCGTAATTCAATATATATAAGTGGACAGCTTCAAATACTTTGGGTGTACTATAAGCAGTAACATAGGCTACCGACAGGAAATCAAAAGGAGGATAGCAATGACAAAGTAAACTTTTAATCGAAAAAATGTATCTTCCGCGAGTCTCTGATAAAAGAACTAAGGAAGAGACTAATGAAGTCTTGGAGTATGGAGTGTGGCATTGTACGGGGCAGAAACATGGACATTACGACGAAGTGAAGAGAAACGACTAGAAGCATTTGAAATGTGGATATGGAGAAGAATGGAGGTTGTGAAATGGGCAGACAGAATAAGAAATGAGCTGTGTTGGAAAGAGGGGGTAAAGAAAGAATAATGCTGAAACTTATGAGGAAGAGAAAAAGAAATTGGTTGGGTCATTGGCTGAGAAGAAACTACCTACTGAAGGATGCACTGGAAGCAATGGTGAACGGGAGAAGAGTTCGGGGCAGAAGAACATATCAGATGATTAGACGGCATTAAGATATATGGGTCATATGCGGAGACTAAGAGGAAGGCAAAATATAGGAAATATTGGAGAACGCTGGGTTTGCAGTGAAAGACCTGCCCTTGGGCAGAACACTATGTATGTAGACTATGTACAGTATGTATGTATGTATGTATGTATGTATGTATGTATGTATGTATGTATGTATGTATGTATGCATGCATGCATGCATGTATGTATGTATGTATGTATGTATGTATGTATGTATGTATGTATGTATGTAAATGTTAAATGTTATTTTTTATTTAACGACGCTCGCAATTGCGGAGGTTATATCAGCGTCGCCGGATGTGCCGGAATTTTGTCCCGCAGGAGTTCTTTTACATGCCAGTAAATCTACTGACATGAGCCTGTCGTATTTAAGCACACTTAAATGCCATTGACCTGGCCCGAGATCGAACCCGCAACCTTGGGCTTAGAAGGCCAGCGCTATACCAACTTGTCAACCAGGTCGAAGTGTATGTATGTATGTATGTATGTATGTATGTATGTATGTATGTATGTATGTATGTATGTATGTATGCAATAATATTTATTTAATCTGGCAGAGCTAAAGCCAGTAGGTCTTCTCTTCCGTCCATCCAGACTAAAAGCCATTTATGAGTAAGTTATACCTTGAACTTATTAGATACGGAAAAAGTCGTGGCGTTGTTACACTCAGTATCCAACTGTGTAGACTATATGCTGAGTTGAGTCATAATAACATGCTACGCCATCAATCAATAGTTCTGCCCCGAATGTGTGACAAGTGAAAGACTTTATGTTATAACAAAAAAAATAGTTTTCTGCGAGATCGTGCGTATTTGCTTGGTTTCCGCATAAAACGAATCCGCGGAAAGTCTAAAATTCCACATTCAGTATTCCCAACCTAACACACATAACAATTTCCCTCTTCTTACCGCTTAAGTGACATATTGATTTTACTGCTTTAGGTTTTAACATATTATTTTTAGAGACGTTCAATATAGTAATAATTATAAATTGAAAACTTACCACTGCAATTTCACCTAAATTGCATTGTTAATTATTGTTTTTAAATATTTGCAAAAATTAAGTAAACTCTACAACTCCACTGAAGTTACTGCATTCGTGATGCAGACGTATATCACGGCCTGTTGGAATATAGTAAACACAGAAAACATTTTAAAGCAACAATGTTGAAGATAGATATTTTTGTTTTGCAAATTTGCCGTCATTGAACAGAAACCAAGATAGAGATTTCATAGCAACTAATTAGAAATTCCTTTTTCAGGTATGTAATAAACGTTCTTCGCACAAAATAATGTACGATACACGAGCGGTATGTTTTCTTTCAATTCTCGGAAATTGAAAAAGCTCAACTACGTTTTGCTTTTTAAAACTTTTCCTCGAGCATGAAAACTTCAACATACCGCTCTTGTAACGCATATTACTAGGCCTATTATTACGTACGAAAGTGGTTGAAACACAGGTTTCACTTAATTTTCCTACTTTCAGATGAAATGAAACTTGATTTATTTATGACTTAATGAGTGATAGACAAACAGATGCTTATATGAATTATTTGTTTGGAACACGCATTGCATCAGAAGACCTGGTCCCCTCTGAAACGCGGGCATGTAACTCGGCATCAAATGAATTAACGACAAAATGCGCGCGAATCATTTCCACGCTAGTTACAGTAAATCATTCTACCATGAACATCCCAGCATTGCGGAATTTTTAAATGATTTAAAAGGTATAAAAACCAACATACATTTTATTGAGTAACTACAGTATAAACATAAATGTAATATTAAGAAATATCGTAAAAGATTCCACTTCTTAAATTAAATATAATAATAATAATAATAATAATAATAATAATAATAATAATAATAATTTATTTTAGCCGGCAGAGTTAAGGCCGTAAGGCCTTCTCTTCCACTCAACCAGCAAAAAGTATATATACATATGCATGAACTTACAATGAATTCAAGAAATTGATTTAGATGAGAGTTACATGTATACAAGAGTTATTTACGAATTAAAGAACAAAATACTACGAACTATTAATTAAAATTAAATCGATTGTACTTGTCACTATATCTTGTCACTAGAAAGTTATTGAAATTTATATTTTCCCCGCCATTCATAAAATATTTTGATATGATACCTCTTGCACAAAAGGAGAGATCTATAACTGAAACTCGATTAATATATTTCAGTATTATTTGTATTTATCCTGGTAATAATGAACAGTTTCACTCGTAGACATTTTGTTTTTTCAGCATTAACTTCCCATGATTTTACGAGAAGATTCGAAGAGAACGGCAGTTACGTAGACTTTCTGCACCCCCCTACTACCATTAGTGCACAACACAATGTCAATACGGCGGTTGCTGTCGTCTGCGATACAACGAACTTTTCTGTTGATTTTCGAGTTTGGCATTTCTTTCCGGTTATTATATGCTTATTTAAGTTGTGTTAACTCTCGCTAAGTGGTTTTATATTTTATTTTATCCGTCTTAGTATTTATTTTATTATTATAAATATTTGTGTTTTATCACTATTATTATTATTATTATTATTATTATTATTATTATTATTATTATTATTATATTAATGAATTATTTTGTATATTAATGAATTATTTTGTATTACAATCTTTGTATCATTTCTGTCACGATTATTCTATTATTATTATTATTATTATTATTATTATTATTATTATTATTGTTACTATTATTTATATCATCAGCATTATTATTTGAACCCTGTAAAATTTATGCAGACTACTGGACTGTACCCGAACACGAGCATTATGCTCATTTCGGGTATCTATTCATATGTTTTCAATTCAAATGTAAATTGTAAATAAATTTGAATTTGAATTTGAATATTTGAATTTGAAAAACTGAAATAAACTGTGTAGCAGAATTAAGCTAAAATACATAGAATGTTAATATATTTCAAATAATATTAGATAATAGAAAGAGATTATTATGAGACAATTTTGAAAATACAGAACTATCAGGATGATGTCTAAAGAAAGAAGTAACAATGTAGTCAGTGATAGTTTAAATCAGTATTATTGGAGTGAAATGCTAATAAGGTTATCTTTTAAGCTGTTTTTAAATGTGTTTATTGTCTTGCAGCCCCCAATAAATCATTATTATTATTATTATTATTATTATTATTACTTTGTGACAAGGAATTCCATTGACGCGAGGTGGATACTGTAAAAGATGATGAATAACAAGATGTTTATGAATGTTATACACATACCTTTGCAGATATATCACATTGCGCTAGAGGGTAACTTCGAAAAAAAAAAACATCATAATGCGTCTAATCTACGAGTAATTCGCGTGAAGGTCACTTAATTTAAGTTGTTTCTAACCAAGGAGGGCCTACTGTAATATAATAGAGATATAAATAATTAAAACGTAATTTGTCTTCAAATTTCCCATGGCAATTCTCCTCTGTTACCGTCACTTCTGATTTTTATGGGGCGAGATCACGTTAATTCATTGTTTACCACACATTTGCATGCTAAGTTGATATGAGTTGAGCGTGCGGCTTGATAAATGAGCTCGCAAGGCGAAAGTGACTGTAATTTAATGTTTATGAATTGTGCAAACTGCATCTAATATCTGCGACATTATTATTATTAAAACATCATATAACACGTGAGCAAGGCCAGTAATGGTATCACGCGTTCATCTATTAATCACAGACTTTCTGCTAGACCACAAGAAATAAATGATGCAATGTATATTACACATCGGTAACATCTTTAGTTAAATTTTCACAATAAATAATGAAATCGTTACTTTACTTCGAGTTTTGACCTCTGAATAGTAAACTAAGATCTTACACATCCAATCCTTTCGTTATAAACACAGCCATTGTCACAGAAACTGATGACGCATAATATCTTATCTATGATTTTAAGTAATTACCCATAATTTTTTTATGTTCTAGTGATATTTAACTTATTTTATATTTTTGTTTTCATATTTTCCAATAATGGTATATCTATAATGTGATAAGTTGAGCTATATATAATCATAATTTTCCTTACTGTGTGTACTTAAAAATATTCTATTCATTGTATGCTTTGTACTGCACTATTTTATTACTATTATTACTATTATTATTATTATTATTATCATTATTATCATTACTATTATTATTATCAATAATTGTCTTATTTTTTTATACTTTGTATGTCTCATTTATTTTGATCTGCTGTTCACATTTTATTATGCTTTTTCCTTTCCTTCTGTATGTTATAATATTATGTCTGATTTCTACTTACTTATTGTTTACATTTTATTATTATTATCTTATTCAGTTTTGTGTGTAAAATTGTAGTGTACTTTGTAAATTTGTAGTGTTTTTTGTAACGCAGTTTTACTCCTGGTTGAGTGTTAGAGAAGGCCGTATGGCCTTAACTCTGCCAGGTTAAATAAATCATCATTATTATTATTATTGTTATTATTATTATTATCATCATCATCATTGGTTATCTGAAAATTATGGAAATATTACATAATGTTAAAGAAAAAAATGAAAACATTTATCTACAGTAATCTCACTAGAGGTTTTGATTTATCTAGAAAAAAAACTCAATTCTCGAGTGGGGTTTAATTGACTAATACACGATTAGAGGAAAGTATATAACGTTTAGAAGAAATAAAGTACTCTAATACAATAAAATATTAATTGAATTACTGAAATACTAAACTGCCCAACTAAACTAAACTAATACTAAACCTAACTAATTATGTAATAGAAGTATGATTACCTAACTAGTTGCGTAATGATGTGTTTACAACATTTGTATTATTTACTTAAAGTTAAAATTACATAATCAAAGTGGATAAAGACAGTGTTACGAATTTTATTTTGGCTACCAGGAAAAATGTGCATTCTACTGCACAAATACTTTTAATTGAAATGTATTAAGCAGAATGATTCAAACATCCAGATATAAATGCGCAATGACTTAGCAAAAATAAGGTAGGCTTATCCAGTAGGACGAAGTGGGACTTACGGAACGAACGTCCAACCGAACACAAAAATAAACAAAGGAACCATGGAATCAACTAACAGTCGCTTTCTCAATTTATGCTCTATGTCAAAGCATGCATTTTCGTGAAAATTTCAGAGAGGACTTCTTACAAGATCACAAAATGTTTAATATATGTAAGCCTACACCGTATAATGACAAATTACAACGTACTTTGTAAAAACTGACTTCAAAGTGAAAAATCGGGAATTATATGAAAGAAACGTTAATTTAACTTGTGTAAAGTAATTCATAAAAATAAGCTAGTTCATTGCATGTTATTTTGTGCCTACGTGAAGTTTCATTAAAGTTAACAAATCCTCTGCTTTTAATCTGCTAAAATATGAGCGAGTTATTCATGGGAATAAATGCACCATAAAATCAAATGCGGTTGAATATTATATTACAGTAAACACAGAACATTCTGTGATGGCGAGCAATTATCTATTTATCAGTATACCATATTGTGATAATGTGTATAGCACGCTATAAAATGTGTTCAGTGAATTGAATAAATATTTCCATATTGAAAATGATAGAAAGAGAGTTTTGTTAATATGTATGGCTTCAAATTAATTCAAAATTTTAAGGCAATAAAACAACGATAAATTCATTTCAAGGGGTTAACGATTTTTTATGCTGATATTGGCAATTTTAACAAACCGAATAAGGAAAAATTTCATAAAATGTCACCATAATTGGTTGTTGATCCGATGTCCAAATGAAGCTGTTATTTAACTCTTTCAAGAAAAATGTAAATATACTGGGTGTTCAGTTCAAAATGTGTCTTGGCTCGCTGTATGTCGTCATGTGGCTAGCTGATGAGCCTAGAGAATTCAATCTTCCTACACTTCCGCAGCTCAGGTGTATAATCTAAGAGGCAGAGAAGTTGGCTAGCAAGTACGGCGTTCATTCTGAAGAGTACGTGCCGATACGTACGGTAACGCCGGTAGTGGCAGGAATGTGAACTGTTTTGAAATACGTACTGTCGGGATATAGGGAGAGGGTTAAGACGATTACTTACATATTTGTTGACATTAACTTCGACGGTCAACATGGACACGGAGCATTTGATTTGTGCTATGGAGTGTTACCGTACGCAACCGATGATAACAAATACCCTGCGTACGACTTGCCGGCGCAAAACACAGTTCGAAAGAGGTTATGGTAGCACACAGACCGTACAGACCGCCATCTGTTGCTACGACGTTCAAGTTATACCGTACACGTTCTCAAGTTCAGATTGAAGAACGCCTTAAATAATAGGCAACTTCTCTAACATATAAACTGAAACTCGCTTCAAATCGGTGACCCAACAACAGTGACGTCATGACACACTTTGAAATGAACACCCAGTATACTTATGTTCTAAATTCCTACTGTCATTAAATTTCGAGCTACATGCAACTGAATTACTGGACTAAAAAAAAAAGAACTTCAGAATCGCACAGTTTTCCTTCTAAATAATGTGGTCTCTGTTTTCAGAAATGCGTATGCAAATTCAATTAAATTAAACTCGAATAAAAGCATTCAGATACAATGTAGTATAAACAATTTCACGCTTCCCACAAAATTAGTTTAAAAAATCTAATTATTCTAACACGTATATTTTCATTTCTGAGACGAGTTATAGGTTCATAAATTACAAAAATTGGAGTATCAGAGTAACTCGTGCGTCGCAAATACAAAGATACTTCAGAACTGAAAATTGTTAAATGTACAATCTAGAAATGTTTCCTGAATTAAGTACATTATAATTAAGTTTTTCCAATTAGGTGAAACTCATGAGCAACAATCGCAATGAAATGAGCACTAAGTTCCTTTCAAGTAGTAAAGTCTGAAGTGTGACTAGTTATTCATTTTTTATCGATATCTAGTTTATATAACGGCAAAAATATCTCAAACCCTCTTTTAACTCCTTGCAACTAAAGATGCCTCAAACTAGGAAGCTGCCTGGAGAGGGGAAGTAGTAGAGCTAACGGAGGGAGCCCACCTAGGCTCCGATGCCCAAGTATAGTCATATTATCTGAAAATTTGACCTCTTGACAATGTATTCAAGATGTGCCCTCCCTATGCAGCCTTCTCAACTGTTATTAGAACTGAGATGTACCGTTCTAGTCCACAGTGCACAGCAGTAGGCGGACAGTGATAGGGGAGAAGTGCTCTATGCGCCTGCGCGAACGAGACAGCTTGCTAGTTTGAGGCATCTGTACTACGCAAGATATTATTTGCCACGTTTCATGTGGAAATGGAGAAGAATATAGCGTATGCACTGGACAGATAAACATAAGAAATAATACTGAAACTGATCATAAAGAGAAAAACAAATTCGCTAGGTCACTGGGTGAGAAGAAACTGCCTACTGAAAGATGTACCGAAAGAAATTGTGAATGGAGTTTTTATTTATTTTTACTTTATTGGGTTATTTTACGACGCTGTATCAACATCTAGGTTGCAAATCAATCTTTCAGGTATAACTCCCTGTAAAGTTGATTTGAATAATTTTGAGGGAAAAATTGTTCCGGGGCCGGGTATCGAACCCGGGACCTTTGGTTTGGTGTGTTAAACCAAAGGTCCCGGGTTCGATACCCGGCCCCGGAACAATTTTTCCCTCAAAATTATTCAAGATTTGGTTATTTAGCGTCTGAATGAAATGAAGGTGACAATGCCGGTGAAATGAGTCCGGGGTCCATCACCGAAAGTTACCCAGCATTTGCTCGTATTGGGTTGAGGGAAAACCCCGGAAAAAACCTCAACCCCGACCGGGATTCGAACCCGGGTTGTGAATGGAAGAAAAGTTGGGACAGAAGAAGATATCAGATGATAGCTAACACTAAGATGTATGGATCGTATGCGGTACTTAAGCGTACGATGGAAAAGAGGGAGGATTGGAGAATGCTGGGTTTGTAGTGAGGGACCTATGAATTAACTATGGATGCATTATCTCTAATATTTCTAAGTGTGTTACATACGCTAAGTAATTTTTAAGAATGCACAATAGGTTTTTACGAGACTAAAACCAACGTCAAGACTTGTTCCCTACATTGTCCGAAACGAAATTAACGGTCACATTACATGTGCTTATCAGAAGGATTTTTAGTCAAGTAGTTATTGAAGCAACTCAAATAATTCTTAAAGGAGAACATGATAATGAAAATGGTAACAAGATGAAAAAGTATTACGAGCTTAAAATATACTGTATAATACTAATATTAATAATTATAACAAAAAAGGAACACCTTCTGCGGACTTATAGAGAAAGAACTAAGACACTAGTGAGATGCTTTGTGTGGAGTGTAGCATTGTATGGAGCAGAAACATGGACATTACGACGAAGTCAAGAGAAGCAACTGGAAGCATTTGAAATGTTGATAGGCCTATGAAGAAGGATGGAGCGTGTAAATGGACAGACAGAATAAAAACTAAAGTTTATAGGAAATAGTCGATGAAGAAAGATTGAAACTGATCAGGAAGAGGAAAAGGAATTGGTTGAGTCACTAGTTGAGAAGAAATTGCCTTCTGAAGGATGCACTGGAAGGAATGGTGAACGGGAGAAGAGTTCGGGGCAGAAGAAGATATCATATGATAGGCGACATTAAGATGTACGGATGATATGCGGAGACTAAGTGGAAGGCAGAAAATAGCAAATACTGTAGAATGCTGGGTTTGCTGTAAAAGATGTACCCTTAGGCAGAATCGAATCAATGAATGCATTAATGAGTGGTAAAAACTACTATTGCTACTGCTAGTACTGCTACTGCTCCTGCTAGTGATAATAGTGCTACTGCTAGTACTCCTGCTAGTGCTAGTGTTACTGCTACTCCTACTACTACTCCCCTCTTACAAGTGCTACTGCTAGTATTCATGGATAAATATATAATAGGATGCGAAACTGCGGTCAGCACCATCTGGATTTGGGGGTCTGAAATAAGGTGATCAGCGCCCAACGTCGTAGGTGGTGAACATTAGAACTACGTGTTGGGTACATTACCCAGAGTTCTCTATTTATCCGTTCGAGATATTGCTGTACGGGAGAGGCGA
The DNA here is from genome assembly GCF_040183065.1 of Periplaneta americana. Classification (NCBI taxonomy): domain Eukaryota; kingdom Metazoa; phylum Arthropoda; class Insecta; order Blattodea; family Blattidae; genus Periplaneta; species Periplaneta americana. Next base: position 153,019,699 of record NC_091128.1, on the reverse strand, counting down.
GGACACCATGTCTATGGTCGAGGAGCCGAGAGCCCGAGATGGCGGACTGAAACTTGCTAATAAGTGAACATTAAGTGATACGTGTGTGTATAAGCAATGTATGTTAAATAGTGATGTTTATGGACGTTGTAAAAATAGTGTTGTTGAATGTATTGTAAAGTAATAGTAATATAATAAATTGAACTATCTAAGTAGTTCTTGCAGACTTTGCCATTGTGCTGTACAATAAATACCCAAAGAATACAATCCCAATTATCTAACCTTCTGCTGGGTAGTGTAAAACACATCGTCTCTTTTATCTTCCTGTTGGCTCCCGGTAAGAATTTTCAGTAGAATATGCTGTGAGGAATAAAACTGTAAATGTTTTATTTTAAATTGGGTTAGTTTTGAATATCGATGAGGGTAAGAGGGAATACTTTCTGCACAGTTTAACATTTTCGTTATCATGCTAAATGCATGGAGAAATTACTCTTTTCGCTACTTGGTGCGCTGCTAGATGTAATAACGCCGCCCCTCCCACAAACAGATGGCAGCAAGATCAATTTCTACAACAGCGCCTCTAGTATGTGTTACGAGAAACATAGAATTATTTCCTTCACTGTCTACCGGTAGTGTTAACATGGAGCAGCAACCATAGGTTAGTAATTATGGTGAAATCACACCACCGCGGAGAAAAAGTAACTCTGTTATCCACAGCAGAGAAAGAGAAATTATCGCAAATATAATTAAGTGTTGCGAGGAGGAAAATTAAACAAACATTAGCTGTAACCTCTTGATAAGGAATATGAGAGAGCGGATAAATACTCTGGCAAAAGTATTAGTTACGTGAAGAGAATTAAGAAGAATATTGAATTACAACTGAATGAACCTCACACTACTCCGCGAAAGAATAGGTATGTCATGTTTAGAAATTATTGCTTTATGTACGATAGTGTGTGTACTGTGAGCGACATAATGAATTACTGTTGTAAGTTATTATTTTGTTACAGTTCTACAAGACATATTATTTCATTCCAGAATTAGAACTGGTGTAAAGTTGAAGTGGACGACTTCGATCAACATATCATTCGGGATACAATCGAAAATTCTATCTTGTTCAGAAAGTAGTAGGCTACTTACGATTAAGAAGATAATTCCGAATGGATGATGCCAGTGACGAAATAATAATTAATTTTGGACCAAGCGATGATGGCAGCAATGACAGGGATATGAAATGTGTATTATTGTAAATTAATGTAAATTCAAATAATAAGCCTGTAAAATATTGTTATAAGAACATGTACATATCAGCTGTAGATGTAAGTCATGTAGGCCTATATAATGTATAGAAATAGCTGTAGTAAATCCGCCATCGCCGGTCCCCAAACGGATGAGAGAGGAGTAGTGTACACACGAGTATATTTAAATACTTACGCATTACAGGTTAATTAAGACCTGCTACGAAACCATGTTCTCCTCTCAAAACCGGAGTGTCGTGAAATGATGTATTGAGCCAAGTTCTTTTACAATAGAGAGACGTAAAGTGAAAGAACCAACGTTTTCTGACAAGAGTCACGTTAGCCGAGGGAGGGGCACCTTTGCCATGCCGCTACATTGATGAGTACATGCCGTACGGAGCAGTTCGAAAGACAGACTTAGGGGATGCAAAGTTCAAGATAACTTGCAATGACAGTAGGGGAGAAGTGGGTACAGTAAGACAGGGAGAATAGTGAGACTTTTTTTTAGATGGAAAATTTTGATGTTGAGATGTTGGTAACAGTGGAGTTGTATGTTACATAAGTAACGTAATAGTATTTTCAAACTCGAATTGATTCTAGTTATGAAGATGAGTGATGAAAAAATAATTCGTAATTTTTCACTCTAGAAGTAAAATTTTGGCTTGTGTTTAATGAAGGTTATATTGGATATACAAATGAGATATAAATATGAATGTTTTGTTACCTAATACTATGGTATTTGAGATTATGTTTGGCAGAGTTTCGTCTTTCTTGTTTTAATTTTGAAGTGATGGCGTCATTTTTAAACGAACTATGCGTAAAGGGAACAGTGAGACATGCCATTGAAGGGTACACTGAGACGTCTCACTGTCCCCATGTAGCGATGATTTGCAAAAACAAACTGTAATTATATTACATTTACCAGTAACTAACATTAAAAATGAACATACTAGTAACCAATTTAGGAACTGTAGCTTAAAATAATGGATACATTACATTTTAACGGTTTCATAAATAAAAAATTATTCACAAAATTTAAGAAAATGTTAAAAATAATGAAGAATTACATTAAATTTTTATAATTATAAGCTTTGTTGTCACCAAAAATTAATTTAATTTTTTCACAAAAGTTTGAAATTTCATGGAAAATTCACTTTTCCAAATGTTCCAGATGTTTCAATGGTTTCGAAGTCAGACATCAAAATGATTCTAAATAAGCCTGCAGAACATGTCAAGATAAAGAGACAGCAAGTTTTTGTTTTCTTTTGAAATAAATGTAAATCATTTCAATGTCCGTTAATAGACACTGTGGTTTCTCACTGTACCCTCGTGAATGGTAACAGTGAGACATTTGCATTTTTTGACAAACACGTATTGTATATTATGTCCTTTATCTATTAACATTTTTGTCAATGTATTATTATACTCCATGTTTTAATGTATATTTCTATTCCACTTGATTTTAAAAATACTTGAATTATCACTTGCATACATATGTCTTAATATTTTGTGTCTCACTGTACCCACTACTCCCCTATATACATGCAGGTTTTGCTGTTTATTACTATAGGCCTACCTGTAATAATGGCAACAGATAAATATGGTATCGTAAGTTTAATAATTTTAAAATGCTGTAGGTTCGTGCTTATTGAGTTACGAACGCTATAGTTTTCCTGTAGTGAGGCCACTGCGATACCAAAAGTAAAATGTTCAATTACGTGTCGACACAGTAGTGGCTGTTCCGCATGAAACATACACAAAGAGATCGCATGCCTCCCCCTTCCGCTGTCGCAACGTAAATGCCCGAGGGCCAGTCTCTTTGTAGCCGCTCACGTTGCCACGATTACAAAAGGAAGAAATGTGCCGTGTTAAAAAGCTGATATGGAACAAAAGTGAAAAGTAAGATCACAGAGAACAGAATCTGATCAAGGGCAGTACTTTTTTTTTAATGTACTGCGAAACAATACACAAAATATAAACAGTTTTGTTTGTTACCAGTAATTAATTTTGTTACAGCGCAGAGGTTAATTGTATTGTTACAACATTTGCACACGGGGAAATAGAATTGTAGCCTGCGAGTCTGTATTTTCATATACAAATACAGTATTTTTCTTCATTAGTAGCGTTTGTTTTCTTTTCTAGAACGACAATTCGCTTGCGTTCTAATGAAGAAGTGACTTTGCCGATTTTACTTGAGAAAATTGTAAACTTAAATTAACAACGAAGTCTTGTTAAGTCAACTGTCCGAAGGCAGGTATGGAAACTTTTGAGTGTTAGTTAATGAAGTAAAAACAAAACAAAAAATATTTTATTCGATTATTTAGGGACCTACTGATTTATTTATTTACTTATTTATTTGATTATTTATTTATTTTACTTAATTGCCTATTTATTTTCTTAATTACTTATTTACTTACACATGTATTTACTTATTTATACATTTAGTTACTTATTGACTCATTTATTTATTGACTCATTTACTTATTTTATTTATTTATTTATTTGTTGACTCATTTACTTATTTATTTCTTGACTCATTTTTTTATTTAAGTAATTTATTTATTTATTTAATGACTCATTTACTTATTTAATTAATTAATTTGTTTATTTATTTATTCATTCATTTATTTATTCATATAGTTATTTATCTACTTATTTATCTACTTTTTCATTTACTTATTTATTTACTCAAAGATTTATTGATTGATTAAATTATTTATTTACTTATATATTTATTTATTTATCTAATTATTTTCTTAATTATTTATTTACTTATTTAATAACTAATTTCTTTATATATTTCCCATTTCCTTTCCTAACTGATTTATTTATTTACTCACTCTTATAGTTATTTACATTCTTATTTATATACTTACTTTCCAAATTATTTATATACTTATCTACCTAATTATTTACATACTTGCCTAACTAATTATTTATACAATTACCTACCTAATTATTTATATACTTAATTAACTAATTATTTATATATTTACCTACCTAATTATTTATATACTTACCTACCTAATTATTTATATACTTACCTACCTAATTATTTATATACTTACCTACCTAATTATTTATATACTTACCTACCTAATTATTTATATACTTACCTACCTAATTATTTATACAGTTACATACCTAATTATTTATATACTTAGTTACCTAATTATTTACACAATTACCTACCTAATTATTTATATACTTAGTTACCTAATTATTTATATACTTACCTACCTAATTATTTATACAGTTACATACCTAATTATTTATATACTTAGTTACCTAATTATTTACACAATTACCTACCTAATTATTTATATACTTAGTTACCTAATTATTTATATACTTACCTACGTAATTATTTATATACTTACCTACGTAATTATTTATATACTTACCTACCTAATTATTTATATACTTAGTTACCTAATTATTTATACAATTACCTACCTAATTATTTATATACTTACCTACCTAATTATTTATACAGTTAGCTACCTAATTATTTACACAGTTACCTACGTAATTATTTACACAGTTACCTACCTAATTATTTATATACTTACCTACCTAATTATTTACACAATTACCTACCTAATTATTTATATACTTACCTACCTAATTATTTATATACTTACCTACCTAATTATTTATATATTTACACAATTACCTACCTAATTATTTATACAATTACCTACCTAATTATTTATACAATTACCTACCTAATTATTTATATACTTAGTTACCTAATTATTTATACAATTACCTACCTAATTATTTATACAATTACCTACGTAATTATTTATACAATTACCTACCTAATTATTTATACACTTAGTTACCTAATTATTTATATACCTAGTTACCTAATTATTTATATACCTAGTTACCTAATTATTTATATACTTAGGGTGCTATTCATAGACATTTCGCAGCACGCGCTACGAGCTACTAAGTAGCCTCGGCTATCCACTGGTTACTAGTACAGAATTCAAATCTTATCCTATCGCTAACACTGGTTTATGAATACGAAAAACGCTAATCATCCACCGGAAGCCCGCGCTAAAAATGTCTATGAATACGGCCCTATGTTACCTAATTATTTATATATTTAGTTACCTAATTATTTATATACTTTATTAACTCATTTCCTTGTTTATTCATTTATTTATTTATTTATTTATTAACTTATTTATTTACTTATACATTTCCTAACTTATTTATTTATGTACTTATATATTTACTAACTTATTTAATTTCTTACTGATTTATTTATCTATTTATTGATTCACTCCTTCATTCATTTATTTATTTACAAAACGTCGCTATGTGAAGAAATAAGGCTTTCCTTTGCTTTAATTGACACATAACTCGACAACAGTACAACAATAGCTGTTTTACCGTTAGACTTGTAGACTCATCTCATAAACGCAAGTTTAACATGGGTTTAAGAATTCAATTCTCCATACGCACCTACCTTTGAGTTAATATAATAATCCCGAGAATAATATTCGAAACAATATGGAATTTCAAGTTATTAAACCAAGCAGTTTGCTTTAAGGCATTACTTATTCATTGAATCTTTTTATTCCATAAAATAATGAACCTTTCTTGTCAGAGAAAAAATACTCTACTCGAATATTTAAACACCTTAACCGAATAAGAAATTGGAGTGAGAGAAATAGTATTGTAGTGCTAAGTCTTTAATCTCCAGAACGTTTTATTAAAGAGGAATCTTGACAATGGCTTCGAACCTAATGTAGAGGGTAAATAACTGTCAAAATGAAGGTGGAAGAATAAATGTAATGAATAATTTCGTGCCGTTTAAACTCTCTGACATTGTTCTAAAATGAGATATGTGTGAAGGAAACTTAAAAAAATCCCTCACCACCGCAGGCTACAAGCCATTCGCATCGTGTGTAAAGAAATGTTAAAGACGCGGAAGTCATATTAAAAATTCACCATTTCCAAGCAAAGGAACCAAAGGAGATGGAATTATTTCCGCTGCAAATGCAGTAAAACTCTAATCCCCGACTTCTAGATGATACAATAAGTTTACTGTGCATGTACTATAGGTTGTTGACTCGCTGCAAGTAGTGAAAGATAGAGATGTGTTGAGGTAACAACGTTGCTATTTATAGTACGGTAGTATGGGGGAACACACACATGTACATTCTGAAAGGAAATATACATTACACAATGACAATGTCAAGAATGTGAAAAGCATTTATTCTCCTGTCTTTTATAAGCGTTTGTGTTCAATTATACACAGTGTTAATGGTGGAAATAAACATGTAGCAATTTCAATTTCTTCATTTATCCTATTGATCGTCTTTAGGAAGTGGAGTTACAGTACCGAATTGCAATTTACTACAAGATGCATTCTCAGTGTCTCAAACCTAAATCTTTTTAGGTTATCTGCCAAACACAGTTTGTACTGTGAAAAGCTGCGCTCTACGTCGCATGACGTGATAGGAGCAAAACGGAATAATCTAACATCATTGCTGTCTCTAAGAGACAGTCCTTTAATCTCGGGTGACTCTATGTCCACTAATTTGCTGTTTATGTTACAGAGTGTTTCATATCCGTTATTTTTACATAAAACTGATTTCCACTTCTGTTTCACACGTTCAGTAACCGGTGTACTTGGTGTCTCATTAATTTTCTGTGTCATTTTCTCAATTAATTTCAGGGCTTTCGGCATCTCTTGCTCTGACTTTTCTAACCGTGTAATAGTTTGAGACAAAGTTTGAAAATAGGTTTGTATGAAAACTAAATTATTCGTCAGAACCTTCAAATCCAGAGCGTTTTCCTTTGCGTATTTGTTGGCATTCATTCTACAGTACCCCCACCCACTGTACGCTTTACCAGTATACTCAGTACGCCGTTATGCGGATTTCCCACTGAACTGTTCTATTGGGTCCGAAGTCTCGAAGCCTAATGATAAGGCTAACTCGAGAATTAGAGACATCAAATAAGTACACTACAATGCCAATAAGCCCTGCCTATGCAGACACAATTGGAAACAGAACTGAAATAAAATAATGTTATTCATACTTTATCAAGAGACCGACACAGTGGTCTAGTTGCTAGAGCATTGGACTTATAAGCCTGTGGACCCGGGTTCAATCCCCGGTGTAACTTGTGCTGGATAAATAGATCCAGGTAACACAGGGGTTTTCTACGGGAGCTCCGGTTCCTTGTTGCATCCCAACAAATCTCCATCATCTCATCTCATCTCATTGCGGATGTAGCGTAGACCAGCCTCTTATGGCGCACCCTGGGCAATGGCTCTGTCGGTAAATTGGTCTGCACAACTGGTTTCATATGGGCGAACGACTAGAAGCCTAGATCATATATACAAGATAGGTCGGCCTTATAGACTTTGAGGTTAACAACTTTTGTCAGGTTTACTACGCTGCCATCTAGTTGTTACATAAGGAGTCACGTCATAATTCCCATTTGAATTGCATTAGCGACTGTACTGCCATCTCTTGTTCGTTTACGGCGGACGGGTGGCGATCCTGGCGGTTGTTCTCTTTAAAGTGCTGCAGATTTTAACATAGCGATGAGTTATCTGTTTCATATATGATCTAGGCTAGAAGTCAAGTACTCGCCATATTTTTTTTCAAGAAGGCACAGTTAGTTTCAAACAAAGCTGCTGCTGTTTTTGTGATCATACTGCGTTCTTACGAATGAATGTTTAAATACATTAAATAATTGCAATAAATTGTAATACACTGTAGTGTGATATTATTATAATTATAATTATAATTATAATTATTATTATTATTATTATTATTATTATTTAACATTTTTAAAATTCCTTTTCAGAACTAAAAGTTACATTTGTTTCGGACCAAATTTGTGTAGGCCTACGTTTAAAGGACAATTTTTTTTTTCAATTATTTATTATCACAATACACTCTCTCTTAAATTTACTGAGCATACCTATTGATAATTAATTCAATGGCTTTCCCAAATCACGCTATGAAATGTTTCATATAAAACAATTTTATTTCGAAAAGGAAGCAAAAACGAGTAAAATTGCATTAAACTCATTTTTGTTGTCCACACCTGTGGAGTAACGGTTAGCGCGTCTGGCCGCGAAACCAGGTGGTCCGGGTTCGATTCCCGGTCGGGGCAAGTTACCTGGTTGAGGTTTTTTCTGGGTTTTTTCCCCTCAATCCAATATGAGCAAATGCTGGGTAACTTTCGGTGTTGGACCCCGGATTCATTTCACCGGCATTGTCACCTTCATCTCATTCAGACGCTAAATAAACTAAGATGTTGATAAAGCGTCGTAAAATAACCTACTACTAGCTATTTTGTTTGAAGTATCTCAAAGAATAACCTCCTGAAATTAACGATATTACTTACTGTTCAGCCTGTATACGTACCTGTACCTATCTACCTACCTCTATCTGCCTAGATGTACCTAACTACCTACATGGATGTATCTACCTACCTACTTAGATGTACTTACAAACCAAGACACCAACCACCCAACTCAACCAAACAAAACAACCCAAACCAAACCAACCCAACCAATTTACTACTTAAGCGATTTAACTTTTAAGGGTATATGTACGTAAACGACCACAAATATTATCAGAAAATGGAGGCTATAAATTTCTAAAATTTTATAAGGAAATGAACTCACAATTGGACAAAAATTACAAGGTACCAAAACAAGACTCATTAGAATTTAAATATCTGACAAAGTATAAAAAAAAGTTACTAATAATATTTTTCAAACCAGTTTTATCAAAGTATGAAAAAAAAAAAACAAAACAAAACAAAAAATTGCAGTTACATCATTTGGTAACCATAACATTCTTATGGTCTATCTGACATCTTTAATATTTTTCCTGCATGTAATAAACACTTATTTATGAAACGTAGACTACTCTCAGACATGTAGAGTTGTTTATTTTAATACAATTAATTTTTTATTTGTCCTATATAAAATATATTACAATTTGCATAATGTTTCGTGACCTAATTTTTCTATTTTCAAAGAAATGGGCATTACTGTAGTCTACCTTTTGCATAAATGCATGTTAAATCAGTGTACAAAATTTCAGAATTCTATCTCTAATGTTTGTGCAGTTATGAAATAATATGTGTGGAAATTTTCAAATTTCAGAAAATTTAATTTTAAGTAAAAAGTGAAATATAAAAAATATTATTAGTAACCTTTTTATACTTTTATCAGATATTTAAGTTCTAAGAAGTTTTGTTGTGATACCTTGTAATTTTTGTCCAATTATGAGTTCATTTCCTTGTAAAATTATAGACGTTTAGAGCCTGCATTTTCTGATAATATTTGTGGTTGTTCACGTATATATACCCTTAAAGCGATTCATTTTCACATCGTAATCCTCTGCTTCCAAGAACTAAACCATTTGTCCCGTTCCATTCCTATAATATGAGAATTTAGAATTAACGCTAGGCGTTCAAAACTCGATTTACCCTATGCAAATCATGTTAACGTCATAGTGCTTGAGAAATGCTAATATTCCAACAACTTTTTTTTTTATAATCTTCAAACTAATACAAACTTACTCTCACACGTTACTGCAAATAACATGGCGTCATTAATCATCTCCTTAATTAAACATGCGATCACTGTTCTCATCTGGCGTTCTGTGCCACGTTGATGTACTTAATCGGGGTCTCACGTGCGTCTAAAAATGTCTCCCCTTCGCCCCTAGCAACAACGACTTCCCACGTTAACAGAAATATAGGATAACAATGCAACATCACGTAACTTGCAGCTTATAGTACGTCCGCTCAAATGAAATCCACTTGGAACGTGCGATTGGACACATTTACCGCAGGGAGCAAGTGGGCACGCGACTCCGAGTAGGTTCCATGTAAACAACGCTGCGTTGCCATCTCTCCTATCTGAAGACTGGAGTGAACCTTCGTGTGCGTCTTGTACATACAGCAATAAAACACGAACACCTCCTATTCAGAATCCGTTGAGTCACTATTTAAATCAATTACAAAAGATTTCAAGCTAGCTTCTAAGGAGCGATAATCACTTTCTTTTGTCTTTACATGTTCAATACACTTCACCTAATGCTTTTTATTATTAATGTCATCCATCACATTTACTATCAAATCCCGTACTTCTTGAACAGATTTGTTTCCCAATTCATTTTCTGACCGGACATTTCTTTTCAGTTCCCACTAAACGAATTCTATGGCAATGGTAGGGGGGACAGTCGTAGTACAACATGGCCCTATTTCGATGGTAGTTCGTCAATTACATACATTTTTTTTCTGTAATGGCTACGTTTTATCTCTTGTAGCAGATGTAACTTTGTTATTGGGACTGGTGAGGGTAAAGGAATGTTATTTTCACGTTTTAATGACCTCTATTGTTGATCTAGTGGTAGGTGCAGGATTCACAATATACGGGAATGGTATGTGGTATTATCCATAATGATGACAGACGGTTCTTCCAGTCGTTTTAGCAAACATTCCTCAAACCATACTTCAAAGATTTTAGAATTCATAGTCCCACGGTAATCAGCCGGGGTATCACACATACTTTGGTGGGTAACGAATAATGCTCCTGGAATGGAACCGTTCCTTCCCCTCGCATGTAAAATTACTATTCGTTGTCCTTTACCTGAAGAAAAATTGTCATCACAATAACTTGACCCATCTGACCAACGACACTTTACTCCGTCATGGGCATCATACCATGTTTCGTGTAAGTATACTTCTTCATTACCCAGTTGTCGATAATACTCTATATTCCGTAAAAACGAGGAACGCCACATCGTATTCGTAATGATTCCGTTGCTGCTGGTTGAGATCCATGAATTTTATATTTAAACCCCATTTAATGTAATAATTTCATTAAAGTATTTCTTTGATACGGAAACTCATATAGGGTGCCTTGTGTTTTATTACGCATTGCATTGAGAAGTTTATTTGACGTTGGAGCTATTTTATTTTTCATTTATATTATATGCAACACAAAAGCCACAATATGCATTTACAGTCGTCTGCCTCGTTCTGAGCTAGCTGTATTATACAGGGACATCATTTTATTTTTACTAACATTTTTAATATTAACCTGGCTATACCTTTCTATTAACGATTGAAACAGGAAACACCGTTTGCTACCCTTTCCACGACGGAGTTCGATGATACTGGCGTAAAATACAAATCACTTTACTATGTATAGAAGGGAAGAAAAGTAGTTCATCCATTTATGTAAACTAGGAAATATCGCAATTTTGAGTTTGATAATTTTCATTAGGTTTTTGTTTAATCAAAATACAGTACTGTATTAACACTTAGTGTTTTACACACGAATTGAGCTATCCATTCGGAAGTATTAATTATGCAGTGTATATTGTACTGTTACAGCACATTAGCGTACAATATAGAGAATGAAGTTAAATTGAAAAATAATTATAATATGGATATTTAAACACATTTCAGAAAATGTTGGCCGTTCATTTCGATACAGGCTTCAGTTCTTTTGTGCATATTATCACACTATAGACTATTGTACCTAATTCCAATTACCAGTTTCGTCCTTCGTACGAGTGACTCATGTTGAAATAATTCTGTACCTACTCTATAAAAGAGTACCTTACGTACTATAAATTCAATCATCACTTCTGCCCGCTCCGAAAATCACTCAGAAATGCTATCTACTGTCCGTTCAAGTGGTTTTTCGCAGGGTTGTAGAAGGTGGGGGGAAATCACGTGACAGTTAATTACTTAAGGAGGCCCTTTTATTTAAGTTATTTTAAACACTTTAATAATATTACGTAGACGTCCAATTCCTAACAGAAATTAATGTTTTCAGAAAAGAGCTAAGATAGCCCAGCTACTAGACTTTACAAAGGAGCGAACAGAAGCAGGTGGGGGAAACCGGGATGCGACATAGGGAAACGGACGACAGTATCCGTACGAAAATAGGATTCAATAGTGAAACCTCTTTCGTCACTGGAAAACGCGAACATATTTCTGAAACGTACTATACTCAGTAACTCAGTACTGCTTACGCGCCCTCGGCTCTGTGTCGTGAACGGTTGGAAGTTTACTAGTAGAAGGGGTGGGAGTGAAGTACATTCCAAAACTCAGGTACAATAAAAGTTGAAGTAAAAATAAAATGATGTCCCTATACTTGTGTGCTCGTCTGAAACCGAATACTATATGAACTTGTTCTCGGAGCACCGACTTAGATCTGTCAACAGCGCTGGCGTACCAATAACCAGCTACGAGCTTCAAGACTGAAACAGCTGACGCCTCCCGCTCAAGGTAGGTGCAAGTGGCTCTCATTTGAGCGGACGTACTATACTATGGTTCAAGTACTGATGCTACTAAGAAAGCTATAAAGGGTGTGACAAAAAGCACTGCGATAGTGGTCTCAAGCTCGTATGGTCTCTAAAAGCTTTATATCTTTATGTTCATTCAGATTTCTGCCCATTAGTTCCGGGTACAGTAATGAGAGAAAATGTGAATATTTTAATTCTCAAAATCTAGGCCTATATGCTAGACCGTTAAGTGTAAGAAGATAGTGTAAGAGTGTAATAAGATAGACTAACAAAAAAATGAATACAAGAGAATTAAAGTGAAAAAAAAAAAACATCTGAACAAATGTGAAGTGGAATGAGAGAGAAATTGCAAGTGTAATTAAATGAATTAGATATTTGATGTTTTTCAATGTTATGGGTTGAGAGTAGTATGAGGGGTACTATAACTGTAGGAGTATTATACAGGGACATCATTTTATTTTTACTTCAATTTTTATTGTACCTGAGTTTTTGAATGTACTTCACTCCCACCCCTTCTACTAAGGAAGTTCCAACTCCACACAGAACCAAGACCGCAGATAGTAAGCAGTATTGAGTTACTGAGTATAGTACGTTCCAGAAATATGTTCGCGTTTTCCAGTGACGAAAGAGCTTTCAATATTGAATCATATTTTCGCACAGGTACTGTCCGTTTGCCTACGTCGCATCCCGATTTCCCCCACCTGCTTCTGCTCGCCCCTCTGTAAAAGCTGGGCTGTCTTAGCTCTTTTCTGAAAACATTAATTTCTCTTAGGAATTGGATGTCTACTTAATATTATACAGCTGTTTAATTTAACCTAAATAAAAGGGCCTCGTTAAGTAATTAACTGTCACGTGATTTCCTCCCTTTCTACAATCCTGCGGCATAACCACTTGGACGGACAGTAGATAGAATGTTTGAGTAATTTTATATTTTCGGGTCGGGCAGAAGTGAAGATTGAATTCGCAGTACTAGAGTAGGTACAGAATTACTTCAACATGAGTTACTAGTACGAAGGACGAAACTGGCAATTGGAATTAGATGCAATAGTCTATAGTGCGATAATATGCACAAAAGAACTGAAGCCTGTATCGAAATGAAAGGCCACCATTTTCAAAATTGTGTTTAAATATTCATATTATGATTATTTTTCAATTTAACTTCTTTCTCTATATTGTACGCTAATGTGCTGTAGACAGTATACACTGCATAATGAATACGTTCGCATGGATAACTCACTTCGTGAGTAAAAACACTTATTCTTAATACAGTACTGTACTTTGATTAAAGAAAAACCTAATGAAAATTATCAAACTCAAAATCGCGATAAAGCAAAGTATTAAGGTAGGAATATGCAATATTTAATAGGTGAGCGAGAAATGGAAGGGAGGCAGTCTAGGTAGGAGGGAGAGAATAGAAGAGGATAGAGAGGGAAGGACATAGAGCAATTCAGTCTTAACAGAACATTAGAAAGTAATCAAGAAATTCTCGGCAAAGAATACACAAATAGAAAAGAGTGGTATGTATTAAAGGGATGGGTGGATCGAAAAACAGAAATGTGAATTGTAAAGTTGACTGACAAATAAATATATCATATCATATATGCTAGATGCAATGAGCTAGATTATCTGTTCTTTTGTAAAGTCCTCAAAGGTGATATATCCTGTGACTCTTTCTTAAATAATATTACCTTACGTATTCCAACAAACGATATGACAGCCCACAAACTTTTCTATATTAGAAATTCGAAATTTCTTTCACCAGTCTCCAGATGCATTAAAAATGCCAACATGCATGGCTGCGAATTCGATCCCTTCAATGTATAGGCCTAGACATAGTTTGCTCTTGGCAACGATTTATCATTTATGTATTCTTTTAGGCATTATACTCAATTATCATTGTCTCATAGTATTCTTAGTTATGTATTTTAAAGTCATCCATTATTTATCGATTCATCGTCACTATTGTAATTAATTGTAATTGTATTTATGTGTAATAATTATTTTTGTATTACGTTTTTGTTATATTTGTGCTGAACTGTAATTGGCCACTGGCTGTTGTACAGGACATTAAATATAAATAACTAAATAAATAAAATTATTATTATTATTATTCCATTCTTTTCTATATTGCTGTTATATACTGGTTTAGTGGAAGAGAAGGCCTTATGGTCTTATCTCTGCAGTAAAAATAAATAATTTGAATAAATGAATTAATAATTTAAATTGTAGCAAAGATCATCGTAGTATCAGTATTTATCACTAGAGGTAGACGAGAGGTATATGAATTTCTATCTGAAACAGACATTAGAGCCCGGTTTCTTCAACCTTTGTTAAATTATTATTCCAGTGTGTTATTCCATTTTAACTGTAAACTTAACAGTTGAGGCATTTTTCAACTACTGTTAGTACTAATAGGTTGTTAAAACCTATGTTAATTTAACTTTCCAATTTCATGCAGTTAAATCATTTAACTCTCTGTTAGCATAGAAGTATCCAATATGTCTGGTGCGTTAGATGCTGAACTTATAGGCTATATCTGGATTATTTAAAAAATGATATCCATGAACACATAAACAGAGCGGATGATTTCTGTGATTTGACAGACCATAAGTTCATGCAAAGGTATAAGCTATTTTCTGCCAAGCCTCACTTTTCACTTTCAACTTAGATCCGTTTGCTTGTTTATTCTCATTAATTGGTTTATACTGCGAAAAAAATTTCCAGCAGAAGGCTTCTTTCGAACGAAGAGAAATTAGTCCCACGATTTCTTTTTGTTCCTGTATTTTCCATTTCATAACAGCAATACCAATATGACGCTCCACGCTATTGTGATACAAACGAGGAAAGAAGCAGAAATCAAACCTGAGAGAATAGAAAGACTTCTAACCTCTCTGAATCAAACAACGGAAACAAGCGAGAACAGCAATTGTCAGAGTTCAGAAAACAGAAATGAGCCTATACTTGGTTATAGGTTATGGTTAAACTCTAGAATCTCTGGTCCTAACAGGGAGTTAACAAACAGAATGTTAAAATGTGAAATGTAAAGTTGAAGAAACGCAATATTTTTAACAGCAATTCATACTTTTAACTTACAGTTAATTAACAGTGCATTTTAACAAAGGTTGAATAAACCGGGCCTAGGATTAAAAAAAAAAACAATGTTTCTTTAGTTTAAATATTTTATCTCTACTTTTATATTACCGGTACTTATTGTACTTCCTTCTTATTTCTATTTATAACAGTGGAATCCACGAAAAACGGTACACGAAACCCGAACTTTCACTTTTGCGGAATCCATTCATGGAAAATGGAAGCGTTCTGAAAGCGAAGCTCAGCAATTGAAGGTTATTAACATAATGGGCCACTGCTGTAACTTGAATGTAATGCGAATGGGCCTAGTGACCGCGAGATCAGCGCACGGAAGAAATCTCTCCAATCACACTGTGACTGCACAGTTTTGTGGAACTGAAATTATCTTAAATTTACAGCGGAAGGGGCTAGCCAGTCGCCTGACCGAGGTCGTGAATCTCTCGAGACCAAATCCCGGCTTAGTCGGGAAGACGGATCGGGTCAGGAGGTGTGGGAGGAAGATGAGGTACAGACCTGGGTCAGCTCGAGCAAAGTGGACTTGACAGACAGATAGTACAGGAAGAAGCAGACGGAGGTCCCTAGGGATCGTGTTCCCCCTTGTAGTGGAAGTGATGATTGCTGCTACTGGGTGAGAAAAGCGGGTTGAAATGTTGCATTCGATTGGAGCAGAACTTCTTGAGTTTTGACAACGTAATAACATGCTAATGGTAGCTGCTATCTGGTATTGTCAAGAATTCAATGGTATGACATTGTGAAATTATTTCCGTTCAGCGCTCTATATCAAGATAAAGCACTCCAGGCAGCGCTTAACTTTACCTCTCAAATCGGTATTCAACGAGCGAAAATTCCTTTCTGTGGACCACCTTCGAACTCGATCCATAAACTATACAGGATGATTCATTATTAAGTGTAAATATTTTGTGTTTGTATTGTAGAGGTAAAACCAAGACCAAAACCACAGTCTACTATATACAGTCACGAAGCTTGAGTTTTGAGGGTGCTTTCTGTGGACCACCTTCGAACTCGATCCATAAACTATACAGGGTGATTCATTAGTACGTGTAAATATTTTGTGTGTGTATTGTAGATGTGAAACCAAGATCAAAACCACAGTCTACTATATACAGTCACGAAGCTTGAGTTTTGAGGGTTCTTTCTGTGGACCACCTTCGAACTCGATCCATAAACTATACAGGGTGATTCATCAGTACGTCTAAATATTTTGTGTGTGTATTGTAGAGGTGAAACCAAGACCAAAACCACAGTCTACTATATACAGTCACGAAGCTTGAGTTTTGAGGGTGCTTTCTGTGGACCAATTTCGAACTCGATCCATAAACTATACAGAGTGATTCATTAGTACGTCTAAATATTTTGTGTGTGTATTGTAGAGGTGAAACCAAGACCAAAACCACAGTCTACTATATACAGTCAAGAAGCTTGAGTTTTGAGGGTGCTTTCTGTGGACCACCTTCGAACTCGATCCATAAACTATACAGGGTGATTCATTAGTACGTGTAAATATTTTGTGTGTGTATTGTAGAGGTGAAACCAAGACCAAAACCACAGTCTACTATATATAGTCACGAAGCTTGAGTTTTGAGGGTGCTTTCTGTGGACCACCTTCGAACTCGATCCATAAACTATACAGGGAGATTCATTATTACGTGTAAATATTGTGTGGTTGTATTGTAGAGGTGAAACTAAGACTAAAACCACAGTCTACTATATACAGTCACGAAGCTTGAGTTTTGAGGGTGCTAGAAACAATAGACTGTGACGGTACTATTTTGCATTGCATGTAATGAGGCGATATTAGCTAAAAACTACACGCACGGCTGTACTAGATTCACGGACTCAACAGAAAACCATTTTGTACCACATACAGTACGTCTAATTACCGACACATAGTAACTGTATCAATGATTTTCACATTAGTCAGCATGAACAATATAATTTAAATAAGTGAAAAGTCTACAAAGGCTCCAAATAACACATAATACCAAAACTACAGAAAACCAGTGAACAAAAAGTACGTTATCTAAGACAGTGAATTTAACCAAGATCAGCAGAAGCAGCCCAATTCAACGACATAATACCTGGCTAACATGGCCAACCACACATGCGTTTAAAGTGTTTTATAGTGTTTATAGTGTTTTTAAAGTGTATACTGCATTTGTTTTATAATTTTATATTTATATGTTATATTATTGCTCTCACAATTTTACACTGTCCCACACGGACTTTCATAGTGAATTTTAACAAAATCTTAACAAGCAACTTGAGACACTGAATTAGATTAATTCACAGCAAGATCAATTCTAGCTAGACTAGGAAATCATGATAGGTTCTATGCATTTGAATAACCCACAACACAACACGAGGTTAGGTTTTCATCACACATGTTGACATAACATCCTAACATCTGAAGATGATACAACAAAAGTATCGAAAACGTTAATGTAAACTAATAACACTAAGATAAGCAAAGGTGGAAAATAAAATTGTTATAGTTACAGAGATGTGAAAATTATTAGAATAATCTTAATTTTAAAGGTTTTTTAATAGTTCCTTCACAAATATTAATTGAATTGATGAATATTGGTAAGTTATATATTACTATACTGATGTAGGATATATTTACTACTAGCACTGCCGGAAAGCATTGTTGTACATTGGTATTTTTCTTATTTTACAATTGTTATGGGAATTCAGAAATTATTATATTATGTTGGCGGAATTGGAAACATAAAAAATTATATGCACAAAACAGATGTAGGGGAACGGAGGGTTGTACCGCTCAGAGGGCAATCGCGCTCATGCTAATATATCTGCTTGGTTTAAATTTTGAAGAGCTCAGGAGGTGATGCTATTTTGCGGACACTGTACTAGGTGCATATTAATTGAATGGTTACCGGTGGAAAGCACATTTAGTTGTTGTAAGCGAGAATATTTTTTGTTAGTATTTTGTTATAAGAACACGCATATTTCAAACTGAAGGTATGTGAACAAATATCCTTTTACATTATTAACAATAATTAATATGTTTATGTAGGGGATAAAGTCAGCTTCACATTGATATATTTATAAACATCTGTAATAAGCTTCTTTCGTCGCTACATGTTAAGAATTTCAATATTGCTACGGAGGGTTGTGGCGCTCAAGTGAGAGGTATTACCCTCCAGCTGAGGTTATTTCCTTGTAGAAAACAGTCCATTTAAGCCTATATTCTCATATTGCTGCAATAAAAGCATTCAATATGTTAAATATCATTATGCTTCCTATTTTAACGACGTGCGATGTCTCTATTTATTCTATTATTAATTAACTTCGTAATTCGACTATTAACAGATGCCGAAAAAAGACAAAGGTGTACAAATAAGGCAGCGTGGACAATGGAGACCATGAAAACAGCTTTTAGAACAGTTTCTTCAGGAACATCAATTTGACAAGCACCTCGGCAATTCAATATCCCTTTCAGCACACTTAAGGACAGAGTAAAGTGGGAAAGCCTTATGGCCCCTCTTTAGGTGCAAAATATGTTTCCAGTGAGGAACAAGAAAATGAAACTGAAGAGTATGTTTTCACGATTTCTAGATTATACTTTGGTATTACAGCTTCTGAACTCAAAAAGATAGTTTTTGAATATGCAGAAAAACATGACATTAAAAACAACTTTTCCAGAGACAAAAGGGAAGCTGGAAAAGATTGGTTTTAGGGTTTCCTAAGACGGCATCCAAAATTGAGCTTAAGGAAACCTGAAGCAAAAAGCGTTAACCGTATTCTGGCATTTAATATGGATGAAATTCAACGAGTCTATAGCAAACTTGAGTCACTGTTTTCAAAATTCAACTTTCCAGCCAGGAGGATCTACAATGTAGACGAGACGGAGGTCTCAACTGTCCATACTACTACGCGCATTATTGCATCTAAAGGGACGAAACAATTTGGCACCATTATCAGCTGGGATAGAGGCAAGAATATTTCGGTCTGTTGTGCAGTTAGTGCTGCAGGACACTACATTCCCCCGATGTTTATCTTCCCGCGCCAACGAATGTCACCTCAGCTACAGTGTGATGGACCTACAGGAGCACTGTACAAGTGCTCTAAAAATGGGTGGATGACGTCTGAACTTTTCACTGTCTGGTTAGAACACTTTGCAAAGGAAACTAGTGCTTCCATCGATAACCATTTTCTCCTTATAATGGATATCCACAGCAATCACACATCATTGTCTTCATATTCCTTTTGGAAAGAGAAAGGCATCCACATCATTTCAATATCTCCTACAGATTGCAGCCCCTTGACCTCACCTTCTGTGGACCATTAAAATCAGCGTTCAACAAAGAATGCAAAACTTTCTTGAAGACTCATGCAGCTGAAAAAATCACTCCATACGACATTGCAAAGCTTTTCAATCAAGCATATGGTAGAGTTTCTTCTGTGGAAAAAGCGACCAATGGATTCAAAAGAAATGGCATTTGGCCCTTGAACCGAAATGTTTACTCAGATGAAGATTTTATGGCTGCAATGAATTTGAGCCCACCAGGAGAAGGTTCAGTTCTTTCATTGATTGACGACGATAATCAGATTGAAGGAACAAGTCAGCAACTAGTGTGAAGCCAATATGTCACAAGAATTTACTCACAATATCTTCTATACAGCCGACGACCTCTCAAGAAATTCCATCGCATCCTTCTGCATTAGAAACAAATCAAAATAGAAAATCAATACCAATCACCCAAATATCACCTATTCCTGGCCCCTCAAAAACCACCAGTAAAAGAAGATCCGGCAATACCAAACAGCATTCTGAGATACTTACAGGATCACCGATGAAGGAAAAACTAGAAGTCTTAGAGAAGCGCAGAGCTGACAAACGTAAGACTAAGAAGTCTGAAAAACCAAAATCAACCATTGCTCCTTTATCAAAGATCAGGGCAAAGAAAATTAAAAAACCAAAAAGAAAGTTATAAGAAAGTACATCAGAAGATGAACTGGATGAAGATGATTTGTGTGACGATGATGAATTAGATGACATTAATCCAAACACACTTCCTCAGGAAGTAGAAGAGATTTGCGCTGTGTGTGAAGAATTCGGTGAAGATGGTGAAGTGTGGTTTCGGTGTATTGTGTGTGCAAACTAGATACACAAGGAATGCAGTGGGGTTGATCCATCACATAATTATAAATGCGATCACTGCACCTAAATACGCGTGAATGTTATTTACTATGTTGAGCGCCATTGCCCTACAGTGTCGGGCAATACCGCTCATTACCCATTTTCATTGTTTTCCTAATAGTTCCCTAAATATAATACTTTCTTAAGTAATACTATTTCAGATGTAAAGAAATCTAGTTCATGTCTGCTTTTTGTGAATAAAGTATTAAGATTGACCATTGTTTTGAAAAGAAATAATGGTTTTCCTTAGGTGAGCGCCAATACCCTTCCTTCCCCTATACGTTCATTTGAACCTACACAACAATGTAAACGCAAAGAACAATTTGTTTATAGCATTTCTTAATTAATTTTTGATGTTTCCAATTCCGCCAACATAATATAATAATTTCTGAATTCCCATAACAATTGTAAAATAAGAAAAATACCAATGTACAACAATGCTTTCCGGCATTGTTAGTAGTAAATATATCCTACATCGGTACAGTAATATTATATACCAATATTCATCAATTCAATGAATATTTGTGAAGGAACTATTAAAAAACCTTTAAAATTAAGATTATTCTAATAATTTTCACACCTCTGTAAATAAAAAGAACTTTAATTCCAGAGTTCCAGTAGATGGTACCTACGCCGTAGTAACTGCATAGGCATTACTGTTCTCCCACACATTTGGTGTGGTATTGTGGGGAATCAGTTACTCGGACCTCGAATTCTACCTCCGCGGTTGATTGGGGAAATTTATAGCTCATTCTTGGAACGCGAACTGCAATATATCCCTCTTGCAACGCGAGTGAACTTATCGTTTAAGCACGATGGTGCTCCTGCGCATTACTGCCGCAACGTAAGGACGTATCTCAATGCTGCGTATCCAGATCAATGGATAGGCCGTGCAGGATCTTGGCCAGCCAGATCACCGGACATGAACCCTCTCGACTTCTAACTTTATGGCCGCCTGAAGTCGTTAGAGTATACCTTTGCTGTACCTAACGTAGAAGTACTACAACAACGAATTGAACATGCGTGTGAAATTGTTCGTAATGAGTTGAACGGGCTGTGTATCGTTCAGAGATCACTAAGGCGACGAGCACAGGTATGTCTTCAAGTTGAGGGACAGCACTTTGAACATGCATTACACTAAGAATTGTGCAAATGTGTAAAGTCTAGAAGAAATTGCTTTACATTCTTTACTGTGTTTGGTGTTAGTTCACAAAACGTGCATAAGTGGACTGCTGAGGATATGGGTTTAGTGACTTTGGTTGTTTTTGTACTGAAGTCCAAATGCACTGTACGAAAGTGATAATTACTTTACATTTGGTGTGTTATCCTTTATTTGTTTGAGAGCGCAAGGTATTGAGAAAAAGTTGTATAGAACGTTTTAGTCTTAGTTTCACCTCTACATTACACACACACACAAAGTATTTACACGTAATAATGAACCATCCTGTATATAGGGTGGAAGTGAAATAACACTGAAGATTTCCAGAGCGAATAGCTCATGCTGTATGTAACAAAAACGTGTAGGCCTAATACCATGGTGGAAAGCCCATAGTTTTAACAGAAAAAAAATATTGTCCAAAATAATCAACACCCTCTTATTCGGTAACTATTGTGAGCAGAGTCGTGATTTTTATCCATATCGATATACAGTATTATTTTGTCTTGAAACAATTATCCGACTTCAGCCATACTCACGCCATCTTGTTAGGTAACAACCGAGTGTGAGTTCCCGATCATCACTTGATTCACAAACTCTCGGAAGAATTCGTTTCCTTACCGTATGTAAAAGCAGACTGATCACGCATTTGCATATAAATTCGATATCTAGTGATGATGTAGTTCTAAATTTAGAAGGTAATAATTAATAGCTTTGGGCGTTTCGTTTATGACTACACAATAAGTGGGAGACCGGAAAGAAAAAAACCTTTGGGGAAGCTGACACATAGATGGGAGGATAATATTAAAATGGATTTGAGGGAAGTGGGATATGATGGTAGAGACTGGATTAATCTTTCACAGGATAGAGACCGATGGTGGGCTTATATGGAATTATATGCAATTAACAACATGTTTTGTACATACACTAATAGTTTTAAAGAATAATAATAATAATAATACTACTACTACTACTACTACTACTAATAATAATAATAACAATAATAATAATAATCACCACGGCATGGCGCGTCCTCAGGTTTCGGATAGAGGAGACGGCCTCCAGATATTGATCAGATTTTTTTTGTATTCGACAGATATTGGAAAAAAAAAATGGGAGTATTAGGGTACAGTACATCAGTTATTCATAGATTTCAAAAAAGGCGTAAGCCTATGACTCGGTTAAGAGAGAAGTTTTATATAATACTCTTATTAAATTTGGTATTCCCAAGAAACTAGTTCGATTAATTATAATGTGTCTTAGTGAAACTTACAGCAGAGTCCGTATAGGCCAGTTTCTATCTGATGCTTTTCCAATTCACTGCGGGCTAAAGCAATGAGATGCACTATCACCTTTACATTTTAACTTCGCTTTAGAGTATGCCATTAGGAAAGTTGAGGATAACAGACAGGGTTTGGAATTGAACGGGTTACATCAGCTTCTTGTCTATGCGGATGACGTGAATATGTTAGGAGAAAATCCACAAACGATTAGGGAAAACACGGGAATTTTACTTGAAGCATACTTGCTTCAAGTAAAATTCCGATAGGGTTGTAAGTAAATCCCGGAAAGACAAAGTATATGATTATGTCCCGTGACGAGAATATTGTACGAAATGGATCTATAGAAATTGGAGATTTATCCTTCGAAGAGGTGGAAAAATTGAAATATCTTGGAGCAACAGTAACAAATATAAATGACACTCGGGAGGAAATTAAGCACAGAATAAATATGGGAAATGCCTGTTATTACTCGGTTGAGAAGCTTTTGTCATCTAGTCTGCTGTCGAAAAATCTGAAAGTTAGAATTTATAAAACAGTTATATTACCAGTTGTTCTGTATGGATGTAAAACTTGGACTCTCACTTTGAAACAGGAACAGAGATTAAGGGTGTTTGAGAATAAGGTGCTTAGGAAAATATTTGGGGCTAAGAGGGATGAAGTTACAGGAGAATGGAGAAAGTTACACAACACAGAACTCCACGCATTGTATTCTTCAACTGACATAATTAGTAACATTAAATCCAGACGTTTGAGATGGGGAGGGCATGTAGCACGTATGGGCGAATCCAGAAATGCATATAGAGTGTTAGTTGGGAGGCCGGAGGGAAAAAGACCTTTAGGGAGGCCGAGACGTAGATGGGAAGATAATATTAAAATGGATTTGAGGGAGGTGGGATATGATGATAGAGAATGGATTAATCTTGCTCAGGATAGGGACCAATGGCGGGCTTATGTGAGGGCGGCAATGAACCTCCGGGTTCCTTAAAATCCAGTAAGTAATAATAATAATAATAATAATTATTATTATTATTATTATTATTATTATTATAGTAATAATAATAATTATAATAATAATACTAATCATAATAATAATACTATTAATAATAATAATACTAATCATAATAATAATCATCATCATCATCATCATCGCGACTGAGTTTAGTCACAGAAGCTTAAGTGCTAAGAAATACGGGATTTTTATTGAAAGGAAGCTATGTCCGGAAGAACAAAAATCAATTTTTATAGTGTATATTGAAGTTTGCATAATAATAAATTATTCACACTGTGTTGGGAATAACAAGTGTCAGTAGTTTGGAATGCCTGACATTCCTTCATATAGAACGAAGAAACTCCGAGAGAGCAGATAATAACAATAATAACAATAAAATAATAATAATAATAATAATAATAATAATAATAATAATAATAATAATACTTACAAATGGCTTTTAAGGAACTCGGAGGTTCATTGCCGCCCTCACATAAGCCCGTCATCGGTCCCTATTCTGAGCAAGATTAATCCATTCTCTACCATCATATCCCACCTCCCTCAAATCCATTTTAATATTATCCTCCCATCTATGTCTCGGCCTCCCTAAAGGTCTTTTTCCCTCCGGTCTCCCAAATAACACTCTATATGCATTTCTGGATTCGCCCATATGTGCTACATGCCCTGTCCATCTCAAACGTCTGGATTTAATGTTCCTAATTATGTCAGATGAAGAATACAATGCGTGCAGTTCTGTGTTGTGTAATTTTCTCCATTCTCCTGTAACTTCATCCCTCTTAGCCCAAAATATTTTCCTAAGAACCTTATTCTCAAACACCCTTAATCTCTGTTCCTCTCTCAAAGTGAGAGTCAAAGTTTCACAACCATACAGAACAACAGGTAATATAACTGTTCTCTAAATTTTAACTGTTGGATATTTTACAGCAGACTAGATGACAAAAGCTTCTCAACCGAATAATAACACGCATTTCCCATATTATTTATTTTGAGTTTAATTCCCCCCCCCCCCGAGTGTCATTTATATTTGTTACTGTTGCTCCAAGATATTTAAATTTTTCCACCTCCTCAAAGGATAAATCTAAAATTTTTATATTTCCATTTAGTAGAATATTCTGGTCACGAGACATAACCATATACTTTGTCTTTTCGGGATTTACTTCCAAATCGATCGCTTTACTTGCTTCCAGTAAAATTTCCGTGTTTTCCCTAATCGTTTGTGATTTTCTCCTAACATATTCACGTCATCCGCATAGACAAGAAGCTGATGTAACCCGTTCAGTTCCAAACCTTTGTCAGTTATCCTGAACTTTCCTAATGGTATATTCTAAAGCGAAGTTAAAAAGTAAAGATGATAGTGCATCTCCTTGCTTTAGCCCGCAGTGAATTGGAAAAGCATCAGATAGAAACTGGCCTATAAGGACATAATAATAATAATAATAATAATAATAATAATGTAAATGATAATCATCATAATCATAATCCATACTGACAGTGCTGACAGTTGTAATATCTGTGACGTTGAAAATATATTTCATGTCGATAATTAGAATCTGTATCTACCAAGGGATTAACTACTTGCCATGCTCTTTGATCCCTACATACAAGAAAAAGATTGTAGTGTTAAAAACAATATTCTTCACTCTTACTCATAAGTAATTTCTCTCGTAAATTAAATTTATAATTATGTTTCCATTTGATTCTTATATTTGTTGAACACTTACTAACCTAACCCATTTTTAACATTCAAATTTAATCCCAAGAATGAATACAAATTTCTGTGTTGTACAACTTTAACATCATGACTGTTTCCTAAGGTGCCAAAAATTCATTTTTAATCACACAAAAAAACATTCATATAATTCTTGCTAAAGTTTTGTAATTTTAGAGCCCATATAGGTCTATAAAAACACAAAAATAATGATTACTAATGGAACCTTTTCCGACTAGGCAGATATACTGTCACGCCCCTTCATAAGCGTGACTGTCAGGCAATCAGAGCCTAGACTTTGGTTAGCATTCAAGTGACACATAGATTTAAATTAAAGGGCTTCTACAAAGAAACCGTATACATTACATAAAATTAATGTGACATCGTTTCTCCCTCTCTTTGTTATAATAAAAGTTTATAAATATGCGCATTTAAAACACAAAAAAGCTCTTTCAATGACAGGAGACCATTTCAATGTAAAGTTATATGGTGATGGAATAATATGCTTCTGTCGGCAGGATTCAGCAGGAAATTAACTACAGTCAAGCCTTTTTTTTTTAAAGCTTACACGAATAAAAAACGAACAGAAGTTATGTTAGTGATGTTTGATACTACATGTCACTCAAATGTGATAATTCTCGTTCACAGAAAAGCTTCAAAATTGAGTTTCTGTCTCGTAGATTATCATTGCGATGGGTTTGAGTCTAGTATGGACTGTTCCAAGGAAATAAATGCCTTAATATACGTCGCTATAGAATTCTGTTCTCCTCATTTACGGAGTATTTCGCATAAAAAAATTACGAATAGTGAAAATCCTTCGACGTAAACTCGAAGCTAGGGACAGCGGTGTGTCAGTAGCTAAATACATTAGAGTACAAGTATTAACTAGTGATGTGAAACAAATTTTTAATATAGGCTACAGGAAATGTTGTTTACATTGTAACAATCATTAGTTTTGTACAGCTGAAAACATAAAAAATTAAAACTTATGAATATACCTATTAAATAAAAATAGTTTGTACAATGCAAAATATACTAGAAATTAATTTGTATTGTCATCTTTGTTGACAAATACATTGCACTGAATAACTATACAGGGTTAGTTACAAGTCCCGCGCCACCTAAATAACTTTTGAAGCATGTGGTTCAGTGACATGAAACTTGGTATGTGGGGATAACCATACACTAAGAACTCAATAATGGTATTACCGATTTTTTTCTACTTCCGGTTTAACCGAAAGTAATTCCAACTCTCTTATTTTAAATGGAACAGCCAATATATTATTCTATTTTTCAATAGTACTCATTAAGAGCTTTTCAAAAATTACCCACGCTTGATACTTCTTTAAAAATTCAGTGTTACTAAGTCAAGGAAACGGAAAAGGTAATCGAATATAAAAATAATAAACGCACCACCTAAATAACTTTTGAAGCATACGGTTCAGTGATATGAAACTTGGTGTGTGAGGATAACCATATGCTAAGAACTCAATAATGGTGTTACAGAGTTTTTTCTACTTCCGGATTAACCGGAAGTAACTCCAACTCTCTTATTTTAAATGGAACACCCAATATACTTTTTTTATTTTTGAATAGTGCTCATTAAGAGCTTTTCAAAAAGTACCCACACCCGATACTTCTGTACAAATTCAGTGTTGCTAAGTCAAGAAAACAGAAAAGTGGGATTTGATTGACTATTACACGATTAGAAGAAAGTATATAAAGATTAGAAGAAATAAAGTACTCTAGTACAATAAAATATTAATTGACTTATTGAAATTCTATTTCACTAATGTTACCTTCACAAAAACGTTTGAGCGAAGCCGCCATTTTTAGTTGACTATCTATGCGGGAAACAAATGACGATCGCAAAGAATGTTTTATAGTACCGTAGAGAATTTGCAGTTTGAAATGTTGGAAAACAAAGAAACAAATACTAGGAAGTGATAAAAACAAACAAACGCTAGAGAAGTGATAAAATTTTAGGGATAAACAGCTATGATTGTTAGAAACATATCATTTCGTACCGTTTTTTGGTCAAAAGTAGTATGAAGTAGTAAAAGTGTAATAGTGATTGTATAATTACTTTTAATTGCAGATCCAATTTTAAACAGAGTAACTTGAATAGACAAGACACGAAAGTATAGCTAAATGTTATGGAATGAGGGTTTTTCATGTGAAATATTTAACTTGAGACAGTTTATTTTCATTCTTAATTCGACAAATTAAATTAGCAAAGCATGAATACTTCAAGAAATCCTGAACACTGCCCGCTGCTAGTTTTCTTGTAAAGCTTCAGGTCCTAATAATGTGTACCAAACAACGTGTATATAATTTTAATTAGACCAATATTGGTATCCTTGTTTATGATCGCAATTTTGAATATTTGCCTGAATTATAAGAATATTAGTGGCTTGTGCAGCAAATGCTGCAAACTAAGTTCATTAGAAGCTCAAATTAAAATTTTTCAAATTTATTTCCAATGAAGAATAGTAGACATTTTGAAAGTTATTTGCTTCCATAATAGCGAAACATACTACCTCTGAATGCTTTTTATGCCAAATACATTTCCTTGCACCTATCCATCTTCAGTTCTTGAGTTTCAATGCGAAAACGCAAATTACAATGTTAGGACGATCAGGGAATTTTTCATGTGGGAGTAATGCAGTAGCTATTTCAGGTCATTGCGGATTATAGGTGGGAGTTAAGAAAATTTCAAGTTCGATTAAATACAAAGAAATATGAAATTAATTTTAATTTAGTTTAAAGACGCAGATAAAATAGGAAGCATGACTCATTACTACCTAGGAAAATTAGAGAATCACACATATAAATATCTACATCACACTGCCATTAAAAATATGAAAAAACCCATGTCACTTGACTTTCATTTTTAATAACAATATTGTTATATTGTTATAACAATATTGTTATCTTACGTAAGTTTTATAGTTTTCAGTAACAATATATATATATAGCCGTTACTCAGTAAATTATAGATCTAATTTAAAATATTCTTTCCCTGCTTCTACTTATATAAAACCCCAAAAGGTTTCACTTTCATATCATCAGTATACCATTAATGTGTGTAATTAGTGGCAAATAGGTCTGCTCACATACTATTGCATTAACTATAATGATATTTCATTTTTAATAGTAATAATATCATCAAACATTCTTAAGTGTTGCAGTTCTTAATATCCAATACACAGCTGTACTCGGAAAACTACAGACCAGAGAATCAGACCTGTAAATTATTTTTATACGCCATCTGAACTCTAAATATGTCAGCAATCCTGCAGATCATGGCCTTCGTGTAATATTGTTTATTGTAGTGTGTGTTTTGTTTTATTCTGAAAAGCCATATTTCTCAAAACTGACGAGAGATGGGTTTTGAAAAATAGGAAAATGATGTAAGATAATTGACATTTCACTGAAAACTGCTATTTTTCTGAAAAACTTTGGGTTCCGAGCTTCAAAATGAGGAATCATTTATTAAAATCCGTTCAGTCGTTTTCCCGTAATTTCCATTACTTACTTACAAATGGCTTTTAAGGAACCCGAAGGTTCATTGCCGCCCTCACATAAGCCCGCCATCGGTCCCTATCCTGTGCAAGATTAAGCCAGTCTCTATCATCATACCCCACCTCCCTCAAATCCATTTTAATATTATCCTCCCATCTACGTCTCGGCCTCCCTAAAGGTCTTTTTCCCTCCGGTCTCCCAACTAACACTCTATATGCATTTCTGGATTCGCCCATACGTGCTACATGCCCTGCCCATCTCAAACGTCTGGATTTCAAGTTCCTAATTATGTCAGGTGAAGAATACAATGAGTGCAGTTCTGTGTTGTGTAACTTTCTCCATTCTCCTGTAACTTCATCCCGCTTAGCCCCAAATATTTTCCTAAGCACCTTATTCTCAAACACCCTTAACCTATGTTCCTCTCTCAGAGTGAGAGTCCAAGTTTCACAGCCATATAGAAGAACCGGTAATATAACTGTTTTATAAATTCTAACTTTCAGATTTTTGGACAGCAGACTGGATGATAAGAGCTTCTCAACCGAATAATAACACGCATTTCCCATATTTATTCTGCGTTTAATTTCCTCCCGAGTGTCATTTACATTTGTTACTGTTGCTCCAAGATATTTGAATTTTTCCACCTCTTCGAAGGATAAATCTCCAATATTTATATTTCCATTTCGTACAATATTCCCGTCACGAGACATAATCATATACTTTGTCTTTTCGGGATTTACTTCCAAACCGATCGCTTTACTTGCTTCAAGTAAAATTTCCGTGTTTTCCCTAACCGTTTGTGTATTTTCTCCTAACATATTCACGTCATCTGCATAGACAAGAAGCTGATGTAGCCCGTTCAATTCCAAACCCTGCCTGTTATCCTGAACTTTCCTAATGGCATATTCTAAAGCGAAGTTAAAAAGTAAAGGTGATAGTGCATCTCCCTGCTTTAGCCCGCAGTGAATTGGAAAAGGATCAGATAGAAACTGACCTATACGGACTCTGCTGTATGTTTCACTGAGACACATTTTAATTAATCGAACTAGTTTCTTGGGAATACCAAATTCAATAAGAATATCATATAATACTTCCCTCTTAACCGAGTCATATGCCTTTTTGAAATCTATGAATAACTGATGTACTGTACCCTTATACTCCCATTTTTTCTCCATTATCTGCCGAATACAAAAAATCTGATCAATAGTCGATCTATTACGCCGAAAACCGCACTGATGATCCCCAATAATTTCATCTACGTACGGAGTTAATCTCCTCAAAAGAATATTGGACAAAATTTTGTACGACGTCAACAAAAGTGATATTCCTCGAAAGTTACCACAGTTGGTTTTGTCCCCCTTTTTAAAAATAGGTACAATTATGGACTCCTTCCATTGTTCTGGTACAATTTCCTTTTCCCAAATAGCAAGTACAAGTTTATAAATTTCGCTATATAATGCACTTCCACCCTCTTGTATTAATTCTGCTGGAATTTGATCGATACCTGGAGACTTGTACTTTTTCAGATTTTCTATCGCAATTTCGACTTCTGAAATCGTGGGTTCGGGTATAAATGGCTCAGCAGTTTGTATTTCAATATCGTCCCGATCATTTCTATTTGGCCTATGTACATTTAGTAGTTGCGCAAAATAGTTTTTCCATCTGTTTAGGATTGATGAAGAGTCTGCAAGCAAGTCACCATTCTCATCCTTGATCACGTTTACCCTTGACTGATATCCGTTCTTAAATTCCTTTTACCAGTTCAAATTATATATATATATATATATATATATATATATATATATAGAAAATAGCGCCAGTTTATGGGTTACTAGAAAGGAAATGGAGAAATATGTTATGTGCCTGACACACTGCAGGAAAAATTAGTGTCATTTTAGTAACTGCATGAAATGAACCAGATAGTTTTCGTAACACTACTTCTTGAAGTAAAACATATTCAAGCAATACTATGTCCTCTACTGAATCGCATGAAGTAAACAACATGCGAAAATAACTCGTCTCAAAGTTTAAGAGGTTGTGAAAGTACAGTGTTGTTTGAAAATTTATCACGAGATTGTCAACAAAGAGTATACATATGCTATCTGAACTTCCATAACATTCTGCATCCGCTCACTGAAATTGAATTCCCGGAGGAAACAATATGAAATATTCTTCTGGCACTTGTTTCAACCAGCATGGCAGGAAGGACGTTTGCTATATTATCTTCTGAAGTCGCCCCCAGCCGTTGTCCTAGCTTAACGTAAATAAAGTAAAAACATTGCTATGTACCAGAAAGAAAATGAAACGCATGGCTGAGAACCAAGTTTTCAATAAATTTTTCATAACTGTACCTCTTTACGTAAACAAATAATATACATGATGATTCACGAGGATTTACCGCCGCTTACGGATCTTATTTCCGAAGACATTCTGAGCAAAAAATGCCGTATAAATATTTGTACTAATAGCAATATTTTCAAAGTTACATTAACTTGAATTTGTTAGTAAAATACTATTTTTCTTTAGTAAAAAATATTACAAATAGAGAATGAACTCTTCAGAATGTCATTTCTTTAATTGGCTAGTGTTCTGAAGCTAAAAATGTGTTGTTAATTGCTTTGTACAAATTTGTTTTTCAATTTTTAACTAAAAATGATGTTCTTACGTACTTATCACAAAAATTGTTGCAAATCATACGACTTTAGGAATTTGATTCTTTACAGTTTAATTATGCATCCCAATGTGCAGTCTTAAAGAATTTACAAGATTGGCGTGATTTGTAACAATTGTTGTGATAAATACGAAAGAAAATACGCATGTAATTTTGTAGTTAATATCGAGAGAAAAAAAAATTCTGTACGAAGCAACACATTTTTAGCTTCAGAATACTAGCTAACTAAAGAAATGATACTCCTGAATAGTTCATTCTTTATCTGTCCTTAAAACTCAAGACTAATGATATTTTACAAACAACTTCAAATTAGTAGTAGTATTAGTAGTATTTAGTTATTTAACCTGGTAGAGATAAGGCCATCAGGCCTTCTCTGTCCCTCTACCAGGGGATTACAACTATAATATGAAGAATAAAATTACAATTAATATTGCATTTACAATTACAATAAGAATTAAAGTACGATAAGATTACCTGATTAATGAAAGCTAGACTACAACTATAATATGAAGAATAAAATTACAACTAATATTACATTCACAATTACAATTACAATAAGAATTAAAGTACGACAAGATTACCTGATTAATCAATTTATCATAGAAGTTAAGAACAAAGAATATTTTTGTATTTACTGAATTACAAATTAAACCTTACTTACTTACTGGCTTTTAAGGAACCCGGAGGTTCATTGCCGCTCTCACATAAGCCCGCCATTGGTCCCTATCCTGAGCAAGATTAATCCAGTCTCTATCATCATATCTCACCTCCCTCAAATCCATTTTAATATTATCTTCCCATCTACATCTCGGCCTCCCTAAAGGTCTTTTTCCCTCCGGCCTCCCAACTAACACTCTATATGCATTTCTGGATTCGCCCATACGTGCTACATGCCCTGCCTATCTCAAACGTCTGGATTTAATGTTCCTAATTATGTCAGGTGAAGAATACAATGCATGCAGTTCTGTGTTGTGTAACTTTCTCCATTCTCCTGTAACTTCATCCCTCTTAGCCCCAAATATTTTCCTAAGCACATTATTCTCAGACACCCTTAACCTATGTTCCTCTCTCAAAGTGAGAGTCCAAGTTTCACAACCATAAAGAACAACCGGTAATATAACTGTTTTATATATCTAACTTTCAGATTTTTTGACAGCAGACTGGATGATAAAAGTTTCTCAACCGAATAATAACAGGCATTTCCCATATTTATTCTGTGTTTAATTTCTTCCCGAGTATCATTTATATTTGTTACTGTTGCTCCCAGATATTTGAATTTCTCCACTTCTTCAAAAGAGAAATTAAACCTAGAATAACAAAATTCTATAGTGATGAAATTACCATATACTGAGATATTTTGTGACAGATTATGGGAACTATTTACAAGAAACCATGTCTGAACGAGTCTCAATTACTGACCAAGTGCCTAGTAAGTTTGCGTTTGAATTCAATTTTATTTCGACTGCCCCTGATGCTAGCAGGTAACGAATTCCAGATTCTTGGCAGGGCTATTGTGAAATGGGATGAGTATGAGGAGGTGTAATTGAGATTAGGACAAATGTTTATATTACACTTTTGCTCAGAATATCTTCGGAAATAAGCTCCGTAAATCCTAGTGAATCGCCATGTATATTCTGCACACTATGCTACAACAGTATGGAGTAAAACTATGATAAAAGGTGAAGACGATTACATAAAATTTCTTCTCCCATTCATCTTTCCTTCCAGTGCATCCTTCAGTAAGCAGTTTCTTCTCAGGCAGTGACCCAACCAATTCCTTTCCCTCTTCCTGATCAGTTTCAGCATCATTCTTTCTTCACCCACTTTTTCCACACAGCTTCATTTCTTATTCTGTCTGTCCACTTCACACGTTCAATTCTTCCGCATATCCACATTTCAAATGATTCTACTCGCTTCTCTTCACTTCGTCGTAAATACATTAAATATAATATATCCAAAAATATATTCCAGTACCAGTAAAACCTATTCAACAAAATCCCTTGGTCTAGCGAATACATCAATATGTGCTTTGGTATGAGACATAAAAGAATTATGATCATATATCATTAGAATAGTTATTAAAACAGATGTCACTTGAAGCAATGAGGAGAAATATCCGGATTGAGAGTAGAGACATATAGGTCTATAGGCCTACATTAATGGCTCCGTGATGGACAGGTCAAATAAAACAAGAGTGGGGAAATATTCATCATTTTGCTATAGGAACAACAAAACTCACTTTGATGCAGAAACAGAAACATTCTTTTTCGCTCTGGAAGAGTTCATACTCTGACAAAACAAGTTTAGCAGTGCTGTCACACTGGTACGTAAATGCAAATGAAGCAATATAGTGCGTAGCCTCAGCAGTAGCGACCGGTGATCGAAATCCTCGGTGAGGCCAGATGCAACTAGTTTAAGTGCTTCCGATAGGAAATGTTTATTTATTATATTGATTATTATCGTTATTATATTATTAATATCATTATTACTGTATTAATAGTCTATTATTATTACTATTAATGAAAAATAATAATTTCACTCACCAAATAAGCTGTTATGCTGTGAGTTTCAGTGATTGTTTCAGTGTAAAGAAGCAACCCTTATTATGTGTTGAAATTGCCCTTTCTTTCTTTCTTTTCTTTTTATTTTTTTCCTTTGACAGCAACAAACAAGACCAACAGAAAAGTTTATTTTGCACCACATTACCACTTAACCATTTATGTTACCCATACCAGGATGCAATAAAAACTCGCGTTTTAAGATTATCTGTCAGAAAAATTGTCAGCGATGTAGTATCTCGGTAGGGTCTCTCTTTTTTTAAAACTTTCTTTCTTTCAATATTATTTCTTCTCGAAAAAGGACACTCTAAAAATGAATTAACTACACCAGCATTATTTCTTGCATTTGTTTCTGTTTATATTTTCCCTAAATACATAACAACATTGGCCCAGATTCACTACTGTACTACGAAGTACAATAGTACAACACCCTCGCTTAAATCATAAACTGAGACATAAGGGGAGAGAATAGTGTGGTTCTCTGCCTGCCAAAGAGCTGGAATTTTTGTTGTTTATGGCCTATTTAGGAAGACAAGTTACCATTCTATTCCCACCCCATTCTACACTTGAGCCCGGCCCATGGATGGGAGGAGTGAAACCTGACCAGGCCAGACGAATTGTGCCTCAGCTACAACGTTTTAAGCCCAACCTCAAAAGCCCGCGAAGACACACGAAATGCATAAGCAGACCCGGCACGAGTGATCCTGGCTTCAGGAACAAATTTTACTGCAAAACAGGTCTATATACATCACAAGCCAGACCCGATACGAGCGATCCTGGCCTCAGGAACAAATTTTACTGCAAAACAGGTCTATATACATCACAAGCCAGACCCGATACGAGCGATCCTGGCCCTAGGAACAAATGTTACTGCAAAACAGGTCTATAGACATCACAGGCCAGACCCGATACGAGCGATCCTGGCTTCAGGAACAAATTTTACTGCAAAACAGGTCTATATACATCACAGGCCAGACCCGATACGAGCGATCCTGGCCTCAGGAACAAATTTTACTGCAAAACAGGTTTATATGCATCACAAGCCAGACCCGGCACGAGCGATCCTGGCTTCAGGAACAAATTTTACTGCAAAACAGGTCTATATACATCACAAGCCAGACCCGATACGAGCGATCCTGGCCTCAGGAACAAATTTTATGCAAAACAGGTCTATATACATCACAAGCCAGACCCGATACGAGCGATCCTGGCCCTAGGAACAAATGTTACTGCAAAACAGGTCTATAGACATCACAGGCCAGACCCGATACGAGCGATCCTGGCTTCAGGAACAAATTTTACTGCAAAACAGGTCTATATACATCACAGGCCAGACCCGATACGAGCGATCCTGGCCTCAGGAACAAATTTTACTGCAAAACAGGTTTATATGCATCACAAGCCAGACCCGGCACGAGCGATCCTGGCTTCAGGAACAAATTTTACTGCAAAACAGGCCTATATACATCACAAGCCAGACCCGATACGAGCGATCCTGGCCTCAGGAACAAATTTTACTGCAAAACAGGTCTATATACATCACAAGCCAGACTCGATACGAGCGATCCTGGCCCTAGGAACAAATGTTACTGCAAAACAGGTCTATAGACATCACAGGCCAGACCCGATACGAGCGATCCTGGCCTCAGGAACAAATTTTACTGCAAAACAGGTCTATATACATCACAAGCCAGACCCGGCACGAGCGATCCTGGCCTCAGGAACAAATTTTACTGCAAAACAGGTTTATAGACATCACAGGCCAGACCCGATACGAGCGATCCTGGCCTCAGGAACAAATTTTACTGCAAAACAGGTTTACACACATCACAAGCCAGACCCGGCACGAGCGATCCTGGCTTCAGGAACAAATTTTACTGCAAAACAGGTCTATATACATCACAGGCCAGACCCGATACGAGCGATCCTGGCCTCAGGAACAAATTTTACTGCAAAACAGGTCTATATACATCACAGGCCAGACCCAATACGAGTGATCCTTACCTCAGGAACAAATGTTACTGCAAAACAGGTCTATCTACATCAAAAAGTTTTCAAATGCTTCTACAGCGATATATGCTTCATTCAAATAACTAATACATTATATAAAAACACAAAATTTGATTTCAGTTAACCCAAGTGACTGAGGTCCGGCCTCACTTGCCTCAGTCAATCAGCCGCCACTGAGCCTCAAACGATAACCCAGGTAAAACAATATTTTAAATAATAAAAATAATAAAAACACTACAAAGCAAATGTACTTCCGGCAAATATCTTCATTTATGTTGACTTACTAGGAAAAGATCCATATTGGGATGCAAGAGAACTGAACTTCAGAGCCTTCAAACACTAAGAGGAAATGCAAATCCAGCTTTAGGTAAATCTCCCTGTGAAGCAGATTTGAATAATTTCAAGGGAAAAATTGTTCCGGGGCCGGGAAAAATTGGGACGGTTCTCGAATGAAGTTCCTGGGTACCTCGGTCATTTTGTGAGCGAATTTTAGGGACATATTATTTACATTTTTATTTTATTCAAGAAATAGTCCTAATAAATCTCTGACCTCTTGTAACATTACTATATATAGCTTAAGCTAAATTTATACTTTTCAATAAATTAAGAAAATTTTTCATCCATATGAGCTATTCCATCTCAAATCGACCGAAATATAGAGAAAATTGACCTTACAATTACTAAATACAATGAAACTTTTTTGTTCGTAGAGAACTGTGATACAATGCTTTGTGCAAAGTTTGAGGCATCAGAACTTCATAGTGTTTAAATTTAAAATATTTAAATTTATCGTATTTTCATAAAATTAAACTGTTGTAGCTCCGAAACCCTTTCACCCAATGATCAAAATCATGGTTTATTTTGTTGCTGAGAAATTAAAGTTTTATATTGACATATCTATAAATAGATTTTCTTACTTTTTTATGGAAATGGAGAAATTTAGATTTTTCCTCATTAAGACGCCTTTGCCAAGGAAAAAATATTTTTAAAATATATAGTTAGATTCCGCATTGAAAGTACAAATAAAACACATATTCTTTACTGATGGCATGTTGATAAGAAAGTATTGAAAATATCAAATAAAGAAAATAAATAGTACGCGCGTGAACTAACCAGCTGACTGTGAGACGGGAGCTTAGCCGAGACAAGCAAGGCCAGGAGACAAACACGTGATGTATCGTCTAGCAGTCATGGCTGTGCTAGCTTTATCACAGGTTTTCATAAACACAGGAGTAAAATGACGCCCAACACTCGCTTATCTTCAGCTCTCGACCAGTGCTTGCGGTACTGCGCCGTTCAAGTCTAGGTGTGTGAAAATAATCTATTTAATACTCTCGAAATTTATTGCCGTACCACTAAGCAAACAATGCCGAATCCCTCTTAATAATGAAAGGTTTTTCTCAATATTTTTTTACATTTTTACAAATTGGCAAAAAGCCTAAAAGTAAGTAAAATCAGATTATCTGTCTCTCTGTGTACAATAAAAATAAGGATTACTTCTTAACATAACCTACCAAATGTCAGCTTCAAAATGAGCTCCCGTTCAATGTTCTGCAGTAAATGGTTCCAGAGTTCTGAGCGCTGAAAGAAGCTTGTTTTTATAAAACACGCTAAATTTGTCGCTCAATAATACGAAAACCGTTTGACTTTCGATAGTATATTTTTGAAAATGCAATCTCCTCAGCACCTTGTATAAATAGGGAAAAAATTAGAGTATAAAAAATTGCGAGGTTTTTTTACTGATCGATTTCATAGGAATAGCCATATCCAGATGAGAAACCGATAATTATTTCATATGTATCTCGAAATCATAATGAACTCAGAAACTGAAAAATTAGGTACCGGTACCTATGGAAACATAGCGTATTACCAGATCTTCTTTAGAAGTATATTCTTGATCTAGAACTGCATTGCTGTGTAAACTGATTTAATATCGTAAAGAAAGTAGCGAAGTACATTAGAGTTCACCTTGACCGGGCTGCATAAGAAAACTGAATTCACTATCGCCTTCCTTTCCTCTTGACTTGAGTGATGGATGACTTCACACGACCTTGAACATTCTAACTTTCGCCTAAGATCTTTCTAGTAACTATTTTACCATGTGAAATAGGTCAACTGTAATGGCATTCATCTCAGAGGTTAAAGATTACGCCACAGTAAATTAAACGTATTTCAGTTTTTCAATGACGATTTGCTGATCCAGAATTTCTGTCTGTTCTCTTGAATTAATTTATTCCTTGTTGTTAAGAATTATACGTAATGGATTCTGACTACTCTAGTTTATCGTTGCTGGAGATAAGAATTTTAGTCTTCAGTTATGTTATCGAGTGTTTTATTTTCAATATTAAAACACAACGTATCATCTGAAGATTATTAAAACTAAGCTTACTGACATCTACCCACTCGTGATATAATAGGAAAACCGATAATGCGAAGCCAACGCAAAGGAGACACAAATTAAATTCTTTAAAGGCTCCGCAGACATAAAGATTATTGTAACACTGAGAAATTTATAACAGAAGAGGAAAGGAAGAAAACAGACCTCGAACTATGTGGACTAAAACTTATTGCAACTGTACAAAAACGTGCATGAGGTTACAAATGGTATAAGGAATTAATTTTTAAAATGTCTTATATTTGCAAAAATAAAGCCATACAAATATTAAACTATATAAAATCGTGGGAATTGCAACTTTCCACTATTGGGTCCAAATAGTGAACGTTATTGTCTCAGCAGCAAAGAGAAAGAAAGACAGAAAGAAAGAAAGAAAGAAAGAAAGAAAGAAAGAAAGAAAGTGACGGTATAGCCCAGTAATGTCCAAGCAAGCGCATATTTCTGACCTTGACGTCGTGCGCGGGCATCAAGCGCTGGGTATGGAAGGAGGAAGGGTTATGTATAAGAATAAGCAGTCTGTTAGATTAAGAAAACAGTGCTGTGCAAACTTCAAACGGAACGTGAAATTTGATGTCGTTAGTTTTATATGGGTTCTTTCTGTTTGATATTGTTTATATTATCTGTAAAACAACAGTATTATAGTCGCGACGCTGTTATTCCCGGCTTGACTCCTCCTCTTTGCTTACGTCTTAGGAAGTCAAGTCTCTATAAAGTCTAGATAGGTAGTATCGTTCGCCATTTTTGTTTTTTCGTTGCCGAGCTACCAGACGAGGGATCTATTTGCCACACCGTTAAACATTATCATGTCGTAGTTCCTGTGATAATAAATCAAACGCACTGTAATTCAGCAAATAATTGAGCGGCAAATAACGTCCTCGTGTGCTTTCTGCGAACGCCAACGAAAGAGCTAAAATGGCGGGCGATTATATATTAAGTATTTATCCAGCCTTAGGAAATGCTTTACATCTTCATAAGCGCATCACAAGACGCACACGTTTAAATGTAGCCGACCTGCAACATGATTGGCTGCCGGAAATTAGAGCGACGGGACTGTAACATCAATTTCATAATATTGCTTTTGTATTTTAAACTTAATAACATAATAAAGAGATAAGAAGGAATATTCACATAAATTCCATAGTAGTACTAAGTGAATGAAACACATCATTCATAAAGAAAGTGATATCCCAAAGAAAGAGATTGAGTATGACATGATAAGTTGGAATTGATATTGATGATATCTTTAACCTTATAAAATTAATCAATAAACTAATCAAAACAATATTATTGTACAAAGCAAAGTTGCTTAGGTATATGTTTTAACTGCAACTAATATTACATAACAAAACTCCTATCGCATTATGCTTTTAAGATGATATTGGTACGAAAATTCCTATCATCAGAATATTAAATTATTTTCTCGAAATCTGCTGAAGCTATAGAGCTGACGTTTTACCAACACATAGGCACATATCTTTTGTTTGTAATGTAACAGTATTTGCTTTGTTAATTCATTTCCTTACAAACATTTTCCATGCGAATATTTTCAAACATTTTAATACACTATCTTCAGCAATACGTATTTACGATATATTGTGTTAAATTGTATTGTGTATTCTTATTCTATTGTGTATAAAATTGTATATGTGTTGTAAAATTGTATTGTGTATTGTAAATTTTATTGTGTATTACTTATCATTTTATTGTTAATATTGTATATACCACTGCCACCGAGTGCTTGCCCACTTGCAGTGTAAATAAATGCATACAAATATATTAGATTTACGAAAACATTATTTTAGTACCTGTAAGGCTACTAAACAAACATATCTGAAAATTTCACTTCTCTGTAAAAAAGTTGAGAAAATATTCCTTTTGAATAAAAAAGCAAACTTGTAAACTTGTCAATCGAATAATAACAGGCATTTCCCATATTTATTCTGCGTTTAATTTCCTCCCGAGTGTCATTTGTATTTGTTACTGTTTCTCCAAGATATTTGAATTTTTCCACCTCTTCGAAGGATAAATCTCCAATTTTTATAGTTCCATTTCGTGCAATATTCTGGTCACGAGACATAATAATATACTTAGTCTTTTCGGGACTTACTTCCAACCCTATCGCTTTACTTGCTTTAACTAAAATTTCCGCGTTTTCCCTAATCGTTTGTGGATTTTCTCCTAGCATATTCACGTCATCCGCACAGACAAGAGGCTGATGTAATCCGTTCAATTCCAAATCCTCTGTGTTAGCCTGAAATTTCCTAATGGCATATTCTAGAGCGAAGTTAAAAAAGTAAAGGTGATAGTGCATCTCCCTGCTTTAGCCCACAGTGAATTGGAAAAGCATCAATAGAAACTGGCCTATACGGACTCTGCTATAAGTTTCACTAAGACACTATTTATAACATGTCATAAAATATAGAAAACGGATATACATACTGCTAAAAGTCACCCTTAAATTCCGAAATGGGATTGGCATGAAGACAATAAATCATATTCCTCAGACTAGCGTCTAAGAAATTGATTAAAGCTGCGAAACAATGTGAAAGATTCGCGAAGCAAATGTTGGGACGAAGTGAGATGTACTGACTTACATGACATTATTTAGAGTTTAAATATATTTATGAGTATGAGGGTATTTCGTTCTTAAAAATAGATTGATTCTAGCTACATAATAATGTGTAGAAAATCCCTAAAATATACTGCTAGTAAAATCATCATTTCTCTTCAACAATATAATCATTCTGACACTCTAAAATATGATTGGTTGATTTCCATTGCCCATAGATATTCCTGTACGCCTGCCTAAAAGGATGAATGTATGATGCTAGACGATGATAAGTTTTTTTCTTTGATACGGAACCTACATTTTCACTTTACTTACGAGGTCTTTTATAATATTTAAATCGATTTCGACTGGATATGAACTGGTGAACCTACGCAGTTAAAATGTTAAATAATAGAGCATCAAGTGTTGTAAGAAATAAAGCTTGATTTATTTGTTACATCCTAACATCATAGGAAATGTCTGGGGTTTAATTCACGGTACATCTTGTGCTATACCTGAAAAAATGTTTGTCAGGTATGGTATATTTTAACAGAGTGCTTTTCGGAATATGTATGGTAAGACTTTCCTGTGTTAAATTTCAACGTACTTCGTTTACATGTTTCGACCTATTTATGGGTCATCTTCAGAACTGGTCGTTGTTGGTCTTGGCGCCACTTGTTCTGATTAATGTGAGGTGTGTTCCTGTGGTGTGATGTAGTGTAGAGTCAAAGAGCGTGTGTGTTTTGAAGTTGAGTTGTGTGTTGAGAATTTCGTTGGGGTGTGTTTTTGTGTGTCTGTATATTTCATATTGTTCTAGTGTGTTTAGTTTCTGGCTTTTTGGTTGGATGTGTAGTATTTCCATGTCTGTGTTGATGTCTCTGTGGGTGTGGTTAGCATTTGTGATGTGTTCTGCATATGTGGAGGTGTTTTGTAATTTTGTTATGGCTGTGATGTGTAACGTGTTTGAAACGATCTGCCTGTCTGTCCTATGTAGAAGTTGTTGCAGGTGTTACATTTGAGTTTGTA
This sequence comes from Periplaneta americana, assembly GCF_040183065.1. NCBI lineage: Eukaryota > Metazoa > Arthropoda > Insecta > Blattodea > Blattidae > Periplaneta > Periplaneta americana. Next base: position 152,977,006 of record NC_091128.1, on the reverse strand, counting down.
TACGCCTGTGTGGTTGTATTTGTTAGTTTGTGTGTTGAGATGTTTTTGTAGAGTGTTATTTGTTCTGTATGCGATGTTGTAATTTAATTTCTTGAATGAGGTTGCAATTTTGTGTGTGTTTTTGTTTTCGTATGCTAGTGTGATGTATTTTTTGTGTTCTTGTGTTTGTGTTGTATTCTTCTGTTTTTTGTGATTATGTTTTGTCCTATGTATTATGTCTATTATGTTGGGGTTGTATCCGTTTTTGTTTTCGTATGCTAGTGTGATGTATTTTTTGTGTTCTTGTGTTTGTGTTGTATTCTTCTGTTTTTTGTGATTATGTTTTGTCCTATGTATTATGTCTATTATGTTGGGGTTGTATCCGTTTTCTTGTGCTATGTATTTGATTGTGTTTAGCTCTTCGTTGTAATCTTGTTGGCTCATGGGTATGTTGAGTAGTCTGTGTACCATTGTTCGGAATGCAGCTTGTTTGTGTTGTGTGGGGTGGTTGGATGTGTTGTGTATGTGTATTGTTGTTGTGGGTTTTCTGTATACTTTGAATGTGTGTTTGTTGTCTACTTTTGTTAGTGTGATGTCTAGAAAATTTATGGATTTGTTGTTTTCAATTTCTAATGTGTAGTGTAGCTTTGGGTGTATTTTGTTTATGTGTTGATGTAAGTTTTGAATCTATCTTTTGTTTCCTTTGTATAGTATTAATATGTCAGCTACGTATCTGTGCCAATATATGACGTTGTCTGCGTCCTTTTCCTTGGGGTGGAGGAGGTTTCTAACACTTTCATCCATTCATACCGTGCTGTCTTCATAAAACATCACACAACTAAAAATATACTCTGAAATTCCTTAATTATATTTATTTATATCATAAATCACCATTAAATATCCAAGTAAATGTATTTATACCCTTCTCGTTTTTCACATTCCTCTTTCCTTAATTCCCATATATAAATACTACAAATATTTTAACTCTATTTGTGTGCTACAGGGATTTTTTTTTTCAGTTTCGGATATTTCATGACAAAAAACAATGAGACTACGCGTAGGTGTCGTTTCCTGCTGGAATCAATATTTCAATTCCAGGCGCAAATTAAAAATTACAGTTTCTGCCGATAAAAATAGCTTTCCTGTTTGGTCATTTAACAATCCGTAACCACAGTTTTAATTGAAAAAATTAGGCTTCACTGCATTGAACTCCACACCCTAACTCACGATAAGGTATAGTATTTCAAGTTTATTCACTGTTTAGCGTAGTTAGGCTGTATTAATATATTTACTAGAATCCTGCATAACCGGTTACGAAAGATAGAACAGATAGATTGCTACTGAACGCCTGGCGCTATAGACAGTATGCGAAGCTCTTCCGTCTCGCGGAGTAGTCCAATGTTCGGTTTAACGAATGTCCGAGTCTCACTCGGTTGGACGGCTCTGCATCATGAAAGACAGATAATATTGAGCCATCCAGGAGTTCCAAGAATCGTTTGCAAGAACGCGATTATCATCGTGTACCTTTCAAATAATATTTCATCCTCTCTTCTCATTGATTGAAGCACGCATCATGAAACTATAATCATTAGAATTGAGTGTGCTTTTATTTTTTGTAATAACTTATCTCCCTAAAAACGATTTATTAGAGAAATAATAATACATTCACTTAGAATCCTAATCCTGCCAAATCCTAATTAATCACATGGTGCCACATTAATAGCAATTGTAATTTTTCACGTCCTTCTCTTTGTTTCCCTTCTTTAAAATTTAATATCTATGTTTACATATGTATAATAATTTTCTTTGACGATATACTGAGTCCGTAAGGGCTACCCTCAATGGGGGGGCAGTTTAATATTATTATTATTATTATTATTATTATTATTATTATTATTATTATTATTATTATTATTATTATTATTATTATTATTTAAAAGACGTAGGCTATATTAACAACTACTCTTTCATAGGTAGCCTATGTATTTTGAGTTTAAAATATGAACCTTACAATAGTAAGTGTGTACTGTTCGCGCAACTTATCTGGGCAGCTAAAAGAGCGGGGAAGCGGGGTGCAGCAGTGTTGCTTGTAGAGAGAGAGAGAGAGGGAAGGGTGTTCTACTAGGCGGGTAAAATACATTTGCTTGCTTAGTGTGATCTTTACTTACAGTAATTTTGCGTTCTGTGAAGACATATTTATGCAATGGCCGGTAGTAATACGAGATGCAACAAGATTATACGCGCCTTCTATACTCGAGATTGCCGGTTCGATCCCGGCCAAGGTCGATGGCATTTAAGTGTATGTAAATGCGACAAGCTCATGTCGTAGATTTACTGGCATGTAAAAGGACTCCTGCAGGACAAAATTCCGGCACACCGGGGACGCTGATATAACCTCTGCTGTTGCGAGCGTCGTTAAATAAACCATAATTTAATTTTAATATAGCATACACAGTAAGTAGAGGGAGATAATAAGATCAGTGGTTGTTTGTTGCGATCAAGAGGCAAAAGAGAAATATCTTACTTACTTACTTACGGCTTTTAAGAAACCCGGATGTTCATTGTCGCCGTTACATAAGCCCGCCATCGGTCCCTATCCTGAGCAAGATTAATCCAGTCTCTACAGTAATCATATTCCACCTCCTTAAAATCTATTTTAATATTACCCTCCCATCAATGTCTCAGCTTCCCCAAAGGTCTTTTCCCTCCAGCATCCCACTAACAGTCTATATACATTTCTGGATTCGCCCATACGTGCTACATGTCCTGCCCATCTCAAAGGTTTGAATTTAATGTTTCTAATTATGTCAGGTGAAGAATAAAATGCGTCCAGTTCTGCGTTGTGTAACTTTCTCTACTCTCTTGTAACTTCACCCATGTTAGCCCCAAATATTTTCCTAAGCACCTTATTCTCAAACACCCTTAACCTCTGTTTCTCTCTCAAAGTGAGAGTCCAAGTTTCACAACCATACAGAACAACGGATACTGTTTTATAAATTCTGACTTTCAGCTTTTTTGAGAGCTGACTGGATGATAAAATCTTCAATCTAATAATAGCAGGCATTTCCCCTATTTATTCCGCTTTTAATTTCCTCCGAGTGTCATTTACATTTGAAGGGTACACGAGAAAAATGAACAATGTTTCATTTCCGTTAAGGTTGAGATATTGATCTATTTCGGTATATTACTGCTAAATTTATTGGTGTTTCTACTTGAAATGAAGAAAATGATGAATGTGTCCGTGGTTTCAATTCTCCTTTACCACTTTTGGTAAAAACAACACTAAAGTTTGTAGTAATACAGTGAACTAGATAATGACATCACCCTTAACAGCACTGTGACATTGTTCGTTTTTCCTGTGTACCCTTCATTTGTTACTGTTGCTGTACTATGTTCTAGTCACGAGACGTAATCATATACTTTGTCTTTCCGGGATTTATTTGTAAACGAATCTCTTTACTTGCTTCAAGTGTTTTCCCTAATAATTTATGGATTTTATAATACGTCTAGACGACACCAGCAGTGATGACTATGATGATGATGATAATGAAGAAGGAAAGAGGATGACGAAGAAGAAGAACATTGATAATGATTGTATGTGAAAGTGAACTTTTTGGAAACCCAACAACACAGACCTGTGCTTCTAATTAAGGACTTCATGTATCGCTTACCATCAGTAGCTGACGGCCAGATACGAATATTGTAATAATTGGAGTTGTGATCATACTGTATAGCACACAGAAGAAGAAAAATGTAATTTATTTATGTTTGTTATTTTGTGAACCCATATACTTTCACCTACCATATCCAATGGAAAGGACTGAAATTAAATACCGAATGATGTTTTTGTAACTGTACGTACAACTGCGGCAGCGAAGGTCAGGAGTCAGCAGATAGCTACGGGGCAGCGAGAGAGCACTAGGGAACCCAGGTGCCTAGATAAGTTGCGCGGACAATACATATTTGCTCTTCTATTTTGTAAGTAATTTATTTTATTCTTGTATTTGTTTACACGTCAGATTTCATCTATGCATTACGCTTATTTCCTTTGTTGTTACCGGTGTCCATTAGTTGATTTATATATTGTAACTTTTATTCCAAAGAACCAAGGAGGAGACTAGTGAAGTGCTTTGTGTAGAGTGTGGCATTGTATGGGGAAGGAACATGGACATTACGACGAAATGAAGAGAAAGGAATTGAACCATTTGAAATGTGGATGTGGAGAAGAACGGTGCGTGTGAAGTGGACAGACAGAATAAGGAAATAAAATTGTGTTTGAAAAAGTGAGTGAAAAAAGAATGATGCTGAAACTGATTAGAAAGAGAAAAAGGAATTGGTTGGGTCTCTGGTTGAAAAGAATAATATACGACATTATGATATGTGGATCATATGCGGAGACTAAGAGGAAGGCAGAAAATAGGAAAGATTGGAGATTGCTGGGTTTGCAATGAAAGACCTGCCCATGGACAGAACATCTATGTATGTATGTTCAGAATGCCTGGAATATCGTGTCCAAGAACAGTCGCTATTTCCAAAGACTAGTCAATTCCATGCCCACTCGACTGCAAGATGATCGAGATAAGAGGGAGATAGACTAAATATTGAATTGTGGCTTTTTGTTTTGTTTTTTGAACGCTTAATTGTTTGAATGTTTTAAGGCCCACGCTAGTAAATTTGTTTTGTTTATGCCACGAAAGATATTTTTATTGAGAATAAAATCTTTTTCTTTCCATTTGCAGCCACAATATCATAATGATAAAGTCATGGCGTAATGTATTAATGAACCTGATGTTAATTACTAAAATAATCGTAAAAGAGAAAGGAGCCATTATGTATAGTTTGTCTCTCTCAAAAACAGAACAAAAAAGAACATAAAAAGCACAAGGTTGTAGTCGAACGCAGGACCTCATGAATAAGAAGCCTGAACGCTACCACTACGCTATCAAACAACACACAGAATACTTCAATTATAACTGTAGATATCAGGCAACGTGGTCCAACAACATGTAACATCGCCTGTCTCCGAATTGTAGCGAAGATACCCGAAGGGAACTTTGTTTCAGGAGAGCGGCCACTTTTTCTTTTGACAGCTGTACATGTTGTATCCCTCAATTTATTCAGGATTTCCGAATGGTGCTCTTCATATATGACAAGTGATCTTTATTAATTCTTGTTCTTGAATGCCAATGCGAGTCATATTTGAAACTGTTGTGCATCGACTGGAGTGGTTTCTAATTTTCTCTTTTTTGACGTCCAGACCAGTGCAGTTTGAAATGTTGGCAAGCAAAGAAACAAATGCTAGGGTAGTGATAAAAATAAACAAATGCTAGGGACGCGATAAAATTGTGCGATAAGCAGCCATGATTGGTTGAAAGACGTCCTTTCGTACCGTTTTATTGGTCAAAAGTAGTGTGACGTAGTAAAAGCGTAATAGTCATAGAAAAACAAAGAATATTTTATATTTACTGAATTACAAATTAAACCTAGAACAACAAAATTGTACAGTGATGAAATTACTGGATATTGAAATATTTTGTGACAGATTAAGGAAACTATTTACAAGAAATCAATTACTACCAAGTGCCTAGTAAGTTTGCGTTTGAATTCAATTTTATTTCCACAGTTCCTGATGCTAGCAGGTAGCGAATTCCAGAATTTTGGCAGTACTATTGTGACAGAGGATGCGATGGGATTGGTATGGTCACTATTGTTTCATGGCGAGAGCGTGTGTTCAGATTGTGGTGGGAAGAGAGGTAAGTGAAGCGAGACGACAGGTACGAAGGAATAGAAGAGTTCAAGATTTCGAAGAGAAAGAGAAATGAATGTAAATTTATTTTCTTATCTAGTTTAAGCCAACCTATTGCTTCCAGGGATGGGGTAATATGATCATATTTACGAACATTGCTTACAAAACGTACACACAAGTTATGAGCACGTTGAAGTTTCGTTTTGTTGTCGCTGTAGAGGTCAGTCAGTAAAATGTTACGGCAGTGAGGCATGGACATTGAGGAAGAAAGACGAAAGCAGAATAACGGCTAATGAAATGAAATTTATGAGATATACACCGGGATATACGAAATGGGATCACAAACGCAATGAAGATGTAATGGAAGAATTACAACTAGAACCTGTAATTAATCACGTAAAACATTATCAGAACAACTGGATAAATCATCTGCATCGCATGCATAGACATAGAATCCCAAAAGTCATGCTCCACTATTGTCCAAACGGGAAGAGATCTCTCGGTCGTCCAAAGAAGCGCTGGATTGAAAATTCAACTGTGAGATCGTAACAGGCCATTTGGCCTAATACTTGAAGGGAAGAAGAAGAAGATGTATATATGCACTATAAAAATATAACTTGAAATGCATTTATGCAATGGTAGCATATGATTTAGAACTAAGGAATAAAAAACTCAAATATGCTAAAATCCGTCCTATTTAAAAATATTAATTTAACTTAACTTTATGTTTACAAACTTAAACTTACTTGTACTACAGCAAAAAATTCAACAGTCCCACTTCTAGTTGTTCATTCTTACTGGATGGCTACATTCAAATAATATTCCACTTCGAGTTTTCCTTTTGCAACATAACAATGGACTATAAAACCCGTTAACGTATGTTATAGCAGAGTGCACTCGACTTATTTGATGCGTTTTCTGAATGTGTTACAATGTGCCGTACATGTCGTATTCCACTTCACAATCCAACAAATGCGCTAAGAAGTCTGGAACGCGAGTCGTGGGGAAGTTTAATAACATAAAGTGAACATGTAGGGAAATGTATTCATGAACTTCCACATGTAACTCTCTGAATTGAGAATATGAAAAAACATTGCTATATCAGTATAATCTTCTTACTACCATAATAAACCATATCAACAACAAGATCTAAACCAATTTCGTTTATATCTCTTTATACAGTATGTCTTGCTGGTTTCATTTTTTCTGCAATCTTGTAACAGTATTCGTGGTTCTGACAGCTTATAATATACAGTATAGCCTAAATATTTATTTATTTATTTATTCAATTATTTATTTATTCATTCAACTATTTATTTATTCATTCAACTATTTATTTATTCATTCAATTATTTATTTATTCATTCAATTATTTATTCATTCATTCATTCATGTATTTATTTGTGTGCTTATGTTTATTCATTTATTTATTTATTCATTTATTCAATTATTCACTTATTTATTTACTTATTTATTCAATCATTCACTTATTTATTTACTTATTTATTCAATTATTCATGTATTTAATTACTTATTTATTTATTCAATTATATACTTATTCAATTATTCACGTAATTATTTACTTACTTATTTATTCATTTATTTATTTACTTACTTATTTATTCATTTATTAACGTATTCACTCATTTATTTACTTACTTATTTATTCATTTATTAACGCATTCACTCATTAATTTAGTTATTGATTTATTTATTTATTTACTTATTTATTCATTTATTTGCTTATTTATTCATTTATTTACTTATTTATTCATTTACTTACTTATTTATTCATTTACTTATTTATTTATTCATTTACTTATTTATTTATTCATTTACTTATTTATTTATTCATTTACTTATTTATTTATTCATTTACTTATTTATTTATTCATTTACTTATTTATTTATTTATTCATTTACTTATTTATTTATTTATTTATTCATTTACTTATTTATTTATTCATTTACTTATTTATTTATTCATTTACTTATTTATTTATTCATTTACTTATTTATTTATTCATTTACTTATTTATTTATTCATTTACTTATTTATTTATTCCTTTACTTATTTATTTATTCATTTACTTATTTATTCATTTACTTATTTATTTATTCATTTACTTACTTATCTATTCATTTACTTACTTATCTATTCATTTACTTGTTATCTGTTCATTTACTTACTTATCTATTCATTTACTTACTTATTTATTCATTTACTTACTTATTTATTCATTTACTTACTTACTTATTTACTTACTTACTTATTTACTTGCTTACTTATTTACTTACTTATTTACTTATTTACTTACTTACTTATTTAGTTATCTATTTATTTATTTATTTATTTATTTATTTATTCGAAGCTGGGGCACAAGTCAAGGCACCTTTTGTTTTGTGAGAAATTTTGAAATGTACAAATGAAAGACAGAAGTGTGAACTAACAGGATACTGTAGGATAGCGATCAAACATCCATAAACGATACAGCATCACACTACTCGCTATAAATTGTTTAACAATTTTAGCGCTTTCTTTACAAATCTGTAATGGCGAAGTAAAAAGTGATTAATACGAATTAAGAAGAGAAAGAGAAATAGAGGGAAGAAATGTGTTTCATAATGAGCTTCTCAAGAAATCTTTGACATTTGATAGCGCTACTGATAATCTCCTAAAGCAGTTCGCCACATCACGGGATGTCACACCAATATTCAGAATAAACTGTAAATAAGGTAATTAATAACAGGGGTTATTCTTTGAGATATTTAAAACAAAAAAGTTAAATTTCGCGATTTTCACTAAATTGCTATTTCTTGCTTTGTAAAGCGGATGCAGTAATTTCAACCCCTTATCTTGGATACATATAACGATTACTTTAGCGAAGATTAGAAAATGCCTTAAGAAAATTACGGGGAGCCCGTAATTACCGAGGCTGGCGGTGCACCCAACTAAAATGTCCATAAATACATTATGTGCAACAGGGAAGGTAACGTGATAATGAATAACGTGTAAGAATTGAGAATCAAACTATTGCAATTATAATCTCTTGCCGTTTAATTCACTTCAAACGTTTAGCTTTACATTCACGTTGTATTTGGTTACGCACAATTGATGGGAGAAATACCAATCCACACTGGAAACCAGATTCGCAAACTGACTAGTTTAATTTTAGTTGAAAAGCATATATTTTATTTCAAATAACAAATCTATAATTTCACACATGCAGTGCAAGTCAAACTACGTGTGTTCAGCTGATAAAGCACACAATCATTTTATGGTGCATTTTGCACCCTATAATAGTTGTATAATCATAATCATCATTGTAGCCACAACTATAACTTTCAAAGCCCAATCTGTCCCTGTTAAATATTTTGTTAAAATTACAGGTTTTTCATTTCTTTATATGTCCATATTAAAATTTCACTAGAGAAATCTGAATGTTGGATCCGGGTAACGGATTAAAAGTGTAAGAATACTTTTCATAAATCAAAAACTAAACGGTTTATTATTAGTACATTATGCAACGAGCCTATAATGGTGGTAATTAAGACGCGAGTACGTTTGTTTATGAAACGAGCGCAAGCGAGTTTCATAATTTTCATACGAGCGTCTTAATTACCATTATAGGCAAGTTTCATACGACTTTTTATGCTCGACCATATTTCTGACTTGAAATTATTCATAATTATTCATGTTATGGTTATGTAAGTGAGGAGCGGAACTGACCTGAATTGTGAGATGTGCGCAGACGCGAAAGTATTGATTTTTTCCGATCCACGAATGTCATTTACCTTGATATAATCTAGAGAATAAAATGAACATTAGTCTTGATATAACCTGGAAATTGATTTAGAATTGAAAAACGAGATGACAAATTGAATTTATTTGAATATTATTTACAATTAACGCTAATTATTATAGTACCAGAACATAATATTCTGCGACAGTATTGGATTTCCGGCCTCCGTGACTTTTCGCTACTTGTATTTGAATTGCATATCAGAGAATAATCGATACTTACGGTTTTATAATGGTACAAAGGGATTTCTCATTGGCTGAATAACTGAATTATAATGAATAGGTGTACTTTAATGAGGTGCATTAAAGGGCTACTACCAGGTGTGTAATTACTACAATTGGGCATGGTCGAGCATAAATTAATTTACTCTGTACGTAAAATGATAAGAAACAAATTCTTATTGGTAGTTTTACGACGCTTTATCGACTGCTGACGTATCTAGCGTCTCAATGAGATGAAGGTGATAACACCAACTAAATGAGTACAGGATCCAGCACCGAAAGTTACCCAGCATTGCTCTTCAGGCTAAGGCTCTGTGAAATTTCTAACTTCTACATTTTTATAGAAATTAATCTGAAACTTTTACCACACATTTCTTACTATGTGGACATGCGATACACAAATTTTCACTTTTATATTCCAATTAGTTTACTTATAATTAATTTTTGTTGCTTTTTAATGCTGAATTATAATAATCCCAATTTTCAAAGTTTACATAATGTCTCTTTAAATTTATATTTAATTTATTTCTGGTAAATGTATGTAAAATATGACATATGCTTCTCATATTTTCCCCAAAAAAATATTTACCCTTTTAATTGTTAATTTTTCATTTTTTTAAACTCATCACACCTTCAACACATGATGATTTTAATACTTTCAATAGCAGAAGAAAACGTATGTATCAGTTTACTTCGTATGTTTTTGTGGGCTTCTGTACGAAATGTCACTGATAGTGAAGAAAAATTGCATTCATTAGAGCATTTTGAACGTTACAAAATGTTTAAAATTGTAAAACCGAGAAAACGAGTATCAAAGTACAGTATGTAGGCTATAATGACTCCTTGTGGGATTTTTGTCACAAAACATTTTGATAGAAAAGCCGAGAAACATCTGCTCTAAAAAAATATATAAGGTAAGCAGATTTTTCCAGCCTACTAATAGTATTTATACCTTAATTTCGCCACTGCCAATAGAACTACTATTATTTCTGCAATGCTTGGGAAAAGTGGCATAAGTCAGTTTCCACAAAAATTTTTTATTAATTTATTGACAACTTACGGAACATCTGCTCGCTTGGGAAAAGAGACATAAGTATTTCTCCCATTACAATAATTCATACAGAAGAAAATCAAATCGACATAAACCAGTGTGAAGACGGTTTTTTTCCCTTCTCCTGTAAATTAAACATTTTTTTACTTGTGCCACTTTTCCCGAGCACTACAGTTATGTAGTATGGAAGTTCTAAACCAGGTAAGTGCCAAAATCATTTTTCGAGTTATTCAAGAAAAACTGTTTAATTTTGTAATTGTGTTATGCGTGATACACTATCTGTAGACAGCCATAGGAATGACTTACAGACGACCTAGAACATAGCGGGTCTTGCAATGCATTAGCCTCGGCATATAGGGGAGAAGTGGGTACAGTAAGACAGGGAGAACAGTGAGACATTTTTTATTAGATGGTAAATTTTGATGTTGAGATGTTGGTAACAGTGGAGTTGCATGTTGCATGAGTAAAGTAACAGTATTTTCATGATCGATTTGATTCTAAAAGGTGAGTGATGAAAATATTGATTCGTAATTTTTCACTCTAGAAGTAAAATTTTGGCTTGTGTTTAATGAAGGTTATATTAGATATACAAATGAGATATAAATATGAATGTTTTGTTACCTAATACTATGGTATTTGAGATTATGTTTGGCAAAGTTTCGTCGTTCTTGTTTTAATTTTGAAGTGATGGCGTCATTTTTAAATGAATTATGCGTAAAGGGAACAGTGAGACATGTCATTGAAGGTTCACTGAGACGTCTCACTGTCCCCATGTAGACTACCAATGATTTGCAAAAACAAACTGTAATTATATTACATTTACCAGTAACTAACATTAAAAATGAACATACTAGTAATCAATTTAGGACTGTAGCTTAAAATAATGGATATATTACATTTTAATGGTTTCATAAATAACAAATTATTCACAAAATTTAAGAAAATGTTAAAAAATAATAAAGAATTGCGTTGATTCTTATAAATGTAAGCTTTGTTGTCATCAAAAATTCATTTCATTTTTTCGCAAAAGTTTGAAATATCGTGGAAAACTCACTTTTCCAAATGTTCCAGATGTTTCAATGGTTTCGAAGTCAGACATCAAAATGATTCTAAATAAGCCTACAGAACATGCCAAGACAAAGAGACAGCAAGCTTTCCTTTCTTTTGAAATAAATATAAATCATTTCAATGTCCGTTAATAGACACTGTGGTGTCTCACTGTACCCTCCTGAATGGGAACAGTGAGACATTTGCATTTTTTTGACAAACATGTATTGTACATTATGTCCTTTATCTATTAACATTTTTGTTTATATATTATTATACTCGATGTTTTAATGTCTATTTCTATTGCACTTGATTTTAAAATTACTTGAATTATCACTTGCATACATATGTCTTAATATTTTGTGTCTCACTGTACCCACTACTCCCCTAGAATATTGTGACAGCGACGTGAGATTCGAACTCACGACCAGCAGAAGGAAGTGCAAGGTCGGCCGGCGCGGAGGTTGCGCGCGCATCTGCTTCCTGTGGCATGTGCTGTGGCTTAGGGAGTAGAGTGGAGTGGGGAAAGAGCGACCGGCAGAGAAGTGGAAATATCCAGCTTATTCGAGAGTGGAATCTTTCGCGAACTCTCCAGAAACTATAGTTTGGTTATAAAAGAGAAGACGCAAGTGAAGTCAGTCAGTAAGACAGTGTTGTTATAGTCAGTGTAGAGCAAGCCAGACAGTCTTGTGTAGCAGTGAAGCCAGCTTCGAGACCAGAGCGCGACTTGAGTTGTGTCCGTAACTGTGGAGCCTGAAGCCCGGAGTTCGAGTGCAGTGGACCGCAGTTGGGGGACCTGAGTTCGAAGTCCAGCGGATCGTCTCTGAAGGTCTGGGGTTCGAGATTCTGTGAACGCGAGTGACTGAGCTAGAAGAACTAGCCAAGACAAACGAGCTGTGAACTGAGAACTGACAGTTCTGTGTTGTAAATAGTGCTTTGTGAATATTAGTTAAGATTAACAGTTCATTGTTGTTAACAGTCCAAGTAAATTGTCGTTGTTGTTTGTGGAGTGCAATAACGAACGCTGTGTTGCTGTGCGGAGAGCAAATCCCATTGTTGACGGGAGTGAAATTAAATTGTAGAGAGTGATAATTATTGTTGCGATAATCAAATTACATTGTTGTTCAGTATAAAAAGTTACAATATTGTAAATTTATTTCAACTCAACAATAATAATTCCTTTCTACAATTCACCTTAAACGCTCTCGGCAACAATGGGATTTGCTCTCCACTGACGACAATGACAATTTACTTGGACTATTACGAACAACAATGAACTGTTAATCTTAACTAATATTTAAAAAGCACTATTTACAAATCAGAACTGTCAGTTCTCAGTTCACAGTTCTTCTAGCTCAATCACTCGAGTTCACAGTATCTCGAACCACAGACCTTCAGAGACAGTCCACTGTACTCGAACTCAGGCCCCTCCAACTGCGGTCCACTGCACTCGAACTCAGGCCTTCGGATGCTGACACAGTTGCGGACGCACACTCAAGTCGAACTCCGGTACACAAGACTGGCTACCTTGCTCTGTTCACTGGCTTACTCACTGAACTAATCATGAATCACACACACACTATCCGAGTTCCCTCGCGCTTCTTCTTTTATAACCACAGCGACGTAGCCTGGAAAGTTCGAATTCCCGATTTTTCCACTTCGACGGACTTCTCGAAGAGTCGGGAGGGTCCGTCCCCCCTTCACTCCGCACGCAACAGTTGCGCGCGCACACTTCCTCGCCAGGTAGGCCCTTTCCGCCGCGCGCCGTCCCTCAGTGCTCCGTGGAGCCCGCGCGATCTTCTCTCTTGCGAGACGCTGGTCGTGAGTTCGAATCTCACGTCGCTGTCACAATATTTTGATATACAAAACTACATTTAAATCAATATTCTTGTGGGAGCAATTCAAACCAACAGACACCAATTTTATTGTTCAAGTTTCTGTTGCTTATATCTGCGGCTGCGGAGGTTTTCAAGAAGGGAGCACCGAGGTTGGAATTGCTTGAGACCCTATGCTGGAATCATCACAACAGCACATAGCAGTGTGCTAACAGGAGTCACAAGTCACAATGGCTCAGAGTTCTGTCTGGTCCGAGTTGGATGAATGAATAATGAGGTGTAACTGTATGTGATTGCAGTCGAGGGACTGCGAAATCAATACCACGGCAACAGATTCCAATAATTTAACGTGCATCGCACGGTCTTGCCGTTGTCAGACTTCTGTGTTTCAATCTATCAGACCAGAACAATATTAGCTTCCTACCTCGCAATTACTTGACCCACCGACGCAAGTACAATGTCCGTCTATCATGAATAAAACTGTCCGCGGAATGAATCAACCGCTTGTCACGTATCTTTCACTAATTTGCTTATTTTTGACACGTTTGCTGTGATCAGCGGGTGTTGCGAAAACACAACAGAGCAAGTATTTTATTGTTGAAATTAGAGCTACATCCTTATTAAATAATCATCTTCCGATGCTAGGATTTAATAAACACGCTTGTTTTAATTTCCGAAACAAGACTAAATTTCCGATTTAGAACAGATTTCACCAAGCTTATTTAACTTTAATTTGTTATTTTTGTAGTTTTTAGTCAACTATCCGAAGGCAGGTTTGAACCTCATAAGTAGCACCAATAAGGCATTACTCATGAAGCAACTAGGTCAGGAGATAATGGGGTAGGATGGCCAATTTGTTATTTAAAGTCTTTTTAATTGATACTTAAATTGACAATGCATTTCGCCAACATAAATTGGGAATATGTACTAATGACTAACGCGTCTGAAGACCGGATCCACTTAAATGGCCAGCCACTAGAATATGTGGAAGATTATACCTACCTGGGCCAGAACCTGTCCTTCTCCAGAAATTCAGAGAAAGAAATAAAGAGACGAATCAGCATGGCATGGAAGAAGTTCTGGTCTCTAAAGTTCATACTTACAAATTCCAGAAGTTAAGCTTAAAGGTTGAGACCCTGGAAAAATGTGTATTACCTGTACTACTGTATGGATGCCAAACCTGGTCCCTATCATCAAAACAGAGGCGTATGCTTCAAACCTGCCAACGCAGTATGGACAGAAAAATCCTGCAACTTTCTCTGAGAAACAAAGTAAGGAACGAGGAGCTACGCAACCGTACCGGCATGAAAGACGTCCTAAACACCGCCGAAAGGCTGAAGTAGAAATGAGGAGGGCACGTGGTAAGGATGGACCACAGATGATGGACGCACAGACTGACATTGTGGGATCCCAGGATCGGCAGAAGAAGAGTGGGACGCCAGACAACTAGATGGGCAGATTTCTTCAAGAAGAAGGCAGGGCCACATTGGACGAGCAGTACAAGAGACAGACAGCTATGGAGAAATCTAGAAGTCACCGTCCTCAGTGTATAGTGTGGTGCGAATCTTACAAGTGCATATAGTGTTTGTGTACATAGAACACTCCTTAGGATCGGCTCACCTAACGAGTGAAGTCTACTGAGCCAAGCCCTGTCAATCAGGAGGCCCTTGCCCTTACGGGATCTAGCAGACTAAATTTATTTATTATTTATATTTATTATTATGATGAGCTTTCTTGTGTTAAATTCTAACGTACCTTGTTTACATGTTTCGACATATTTATGTGTCATCCTCAGAACTGGTCGTTGTTGGTCTTGGCGCCTCTTGTTTTGTTTCCTGTGAAGGTGTGTTCGTGTGGTATAATGTAGAGTCAAAGAGTGTGTGTGTTCTGAAATTGAGTTGTGTGTTGAGAATTTCGTTGGGTGTGTTTTTGTGTGTCTGTATATTTCATATTGTTCTAGTGTGTTTAGTTTCTGGCTTTTTGGTTGGATGTGTAGTATTTCCATGTCTGTGTCGATGTCTCTGTGAGTGTGGTTAGCATTTGAAATACTATCTTACTCGAGAGGATTTCTGTACTAAATTAGGTACATCATGTCTACCTTTAAAGAGTATAAGAGTAAAGTCTTTTTGAAGTAATAACATGGTTGGTACTTTTTCTGCAATGTTTATTTTAAAAGAATATAAGTTATGTAGCTGTCTAAAGCTAGCTATCTTCAGAAACGAGCTTATATTACAAAGTTCTCAGAGACACCCTAGAAATGTTAGTGTTATAGCACACTGGCCACAATCTTAACTCCGAGTGAGTACTGGTAGATTTTTAAGGGTAACCTGAACAATAGATTCTGATACATGTAATCAACTCAAACTCGAACACAACACTCGCTATCATCTCCTTAAGACGCTGCCATGATGCGACACGAGCTGTGGACGCGTTTAGGGCTTATTTCCGTTGTGATAAGGAGGAAGTATCACCTCTGTGGCTGGGGGAAGCGTAATATTAGGTCCATGGAAGTCATAAAACAGCTGAGTTAGGTGGTCCGTGCTGCAATAAAGACAAGCGCTGCAACAGAACGGCAGCTCCACATAAATTCAGTGGCCTTCCTTGTTAACCCCGAGCGCGAAATGCAGCGGAATGCAGTTTACTTTGAGGGGCTGCTGGCTTGTTGCAAACAACGTTCGCAATTCTATTTTTAGTTTCGTGTTTCACCAATAACACCGTTCTGCATTTCAAAACTTATTTTCTGTTGTTTTCAATCTGATCGGCGATTCTAAACGGATTTTTTGTGCTTAATTCGAAAATAATCTCCATTTTCCCCCATCACATCAGGTTTTCAGACAATTCATGAATAACCAGAAATGAAATTATAGCGTTGTGAAACGTCATAAAAATTATTTTCAACCAGAATTTTGTGAGAAAAGCTAGGCCACAATTTGTTGTTTGCCACTAATTAATCATTAATTAATATCAATTAATAATTATAAGCACTTTCATAATCTTACCTCAGTGTTACACTTCAAATTTTTTCCTCTTTGACCTCCTCGCATGTTGTTCAGAGCAGTCCCTTTTTAACATCCAGCAATAGTCCGCAATGTTTCCATTATGAAGCAAAACACCTTTAAGACTTTTCTGAGAAGAATCTATGAAGAACCTCCTCTCTTTGGAATTATAGTTTATGTTATAAAATGTTAAGACGACAAGGATGTCTTGGCAATACACTAAATTTTCTTCTTCAGGAAAAAAAGGGACAAGTTCCTTCTCACGATGCCTGTACCATGAAAAATATGCATCCTCACCCAATACTTTCTTTTCTTTTAACCTAGAACCTAATAGTTTTGCTGATTCTTTAGGCAAATTTAAATTCCTCACTAAATCATTAAGCTTATTTTGATTAAAACATCTATCATTGCCAGTACTGTCTGGTTCATAAGTATTATCCACTGGAGATTCAGTTTCATTGTTGCTGGATGCAGATGGCAATGTATCTGATTCAGGGTGTATCGGAACGGGAATATCAGGACCATGAGATACGGGCCGAATGGCAGAGGGAATGTTAGGGTATAGAATATCTTTATTGTTTTTGGCAGTATATCCAGCTACCTTAACTACACGAAAATAACAATCGTCTCCATGATTTGTAGATTCCCTCCAAATCATAGGGATACCAAAGGACAATGATTTCCTTTTTCCATTTTTCCAACTCCTCAACTCTTCAACACAACTACGACACACTTTATGGGGGCACCAGGATTTGTCCTGGCCTCCTAACTTAATGCCAAAATATTGAAAGTAAGTATTCTTTACAAAAGCTGTTGTATTCTGTCTCTGTTTTACCAACGTTTATGACCCACATATATAGCAAAACAAATTTGGATCATTTACACAACCACGTTTCGACATTTCTATGTAACAACACTATTATGTTGTACTCTCGCAGAAAAATGAGAACTCATACACTTCACTTTTACACGACAACCAACAATACAAAACAGAACCTCTAATTTTAAAACAACTTTTAAAAGTGGATAGGTTTATTATCTCCGTAAGGAAATCTGTAGCCTCATAAGCTGGATTGCTATTCCGTAAATAAATATATTTACGGAGACCTCCGTAAATAAATATATTTACGGAGACCCTCTGCCATTTCTATAATTCATTGTTAGTTTTAATAGCAATCTCTAAGAGTAAATATTTCCTTCACAATTTTTATGACCTGAGACACTAAACATTTCAACTTCCTGTTTATAGATAACGTTGGTTGCAGACAGATAAAAATATCCAAGAATAAACAACGGATGTCTTAACCTCAGTTCATTTTAAGGTGGAGGATACAATTTTGTACATCCCTCATGGGCGGATATAGTTAGTAGATTTTAATAAATATCAAATACAAACATAATTAAATTTATTATGTCACATTTTAAGTAATAAAGTTTAAATTAGAAGCTGTCGTGCCTTTTTAACAATTGAAAATTACACTGTAATCTATATATATAATTTGAACTGGTAATGGAAATTACGGGAAAACGGCTGAACGGATTTTAATAAATGGCCCCTCATTTTGAAGCTTTGAACCCAAAGTTTTTCGGAAAAGTAGTAGTTTTCAGTGAAATGTCAATTTTCCTACATGATTTTCCTATTTTCCAAAATACATTTGTTGTCAGTTTTGAGAACTAATTTTATCGAATCATGGCCGACTTGATTGAATTTCAGAACAAAACACACACTACAATAAACAATAGGCTATTACACGAAGGCCATGACCTGCAGGATTGCCGACATATTTAGAGCTCAATTTAATTTGTTATTAAAAACTGATTCTGCAGTGTATAATACAGCTGTGTATTGGATATTCAAATCTACGAAACTTGAGGTGGTTTGATGACATTATTATCATTAGAAATTAAATATTATTATAGTTAATATCATGATGCATCTATTTTTCATTAATTGTATATAATATTGATGCTATATTGATGATATGAAAGTGAAACGTTTTGAGGTTATGTAAGTAAATGTAGAGAATATTTTAATTTAGATCTTCATTTCTGTAATTTACTGAGTGGCTGCTATATATAACTACAACACTTAAGTAAGATAATAATATTTTTATTAAAAATCAAACATTTTTATAATTATTAACTCAGTGGTGTTGGGTCTTATTCATATAGCCTACTTAATGGCGGTGTAGTGTAGATATTGATGTGTCATTGTCTGGAGTATTGGCTCGAGAGAACGCAAAAATTACATTTCCTAAGGAAAATATATAAAAAGGTATTACTTGCTGATAAAATAAGAGGCCTAGAAAATTTTGTAGTCTCCAGATCATTTCAGCAAGAGCTCTTAGTAGGATAAAATGATTTTACGCTCTACATTTCAAGTTCTACATGCAGCAGCTATAAGAAAATGCTATTGTTCGAAAGCTTAGCAAACCTGACATTTTTTTAACTTTTGCCTACAATCCACAATGACCTGAAATAGCTACTGCTATCGTCCTGACATTGATACGTGCGTTTTCGCGTTGAAACTCAAAAACTGAAGTTGGATAGGTTCAAGAGAAAGTATTTGGCCTAAAAAAATCCATTCAGAGGGAGTATGTTTCATTATTATGGAAGCAAATAACTATTAAAAAGACAAGTATTCTTCATTGAAAATAAATCTGAAAAATTTTTATTTGAACGTCTAACGAACTTAGTTTGCAGCAGCATTTGCTGCACAAGCCACTAGTATTACTATATTACGAAAAATACTGAAAACATAAAATTTTGAATTGTAAAAAATTCTGACGTGGTACGCGAAAACGGATTTCAGATTTGCAATCAGTGTGAAATTGTGATTCAGAAACGCTCATTTATTTCAAAACAACAAAATCCATGCAGAACGGTGTAATCTATCTCCAATGAAATTCATTATTAATAAGTAGACCACGGGAACTTCTTGAAATTGCATGTTTTTATTCAGTTACCAATCATGTTTTTACGTTCGAATGAAGCCAACTTTCTTTTGCATAAATGCATATTTCGAGGGTTCTCCATTTTAAATGAACATATATATATATATATATATATATATATATATTGATTATTTAAATGTATATATTAACATTTTCCCTTCTTTTGCCCTATTCATTATCATTACCATATGACGAAGGATGGGTGGAGCGGAAAAAAATTCTCTCCGGCACTGGGACTCGAACCCGGGTTTTCAGCTCTACGTGCTGACGCTTTATCTCCTAAGCCACACCGGATCCCAGCTCCGATGCCGATGAAATCCGGTGTGGCTTAGTGGATAAAGGGTCCTTCATAATATTTATTTCTCCAATTTCCTCTAGAACTGTTCTAATTGATAGGCCTAAAAGTAGTTCCACGTCCATTAAATTTTCGATTCAATTCATTAATGAGGCATTGCATTGTCTCTCGATATTCGCTTTTCGATAAGAACGGTCAGTATCCACGCAATAGTACTAGGCCTGCTACTCCAGGCAACAATTCCCGAATTTTGCTATTTGTCCCGCCCAGAACAAAATTCGTCTCCGTAATGTCTCCGAATTTAATAATTTTTCCCCAGATATCTCCGGGTTTTAAGTGTTAATTATTTCAATTTTATGAAAATGCTGTCGAATATTTCAGTGCCTTGGGTTAGGACTATTCATTCACAAGATAAGATATAATTATGTTCAATCTATTGCTGAAATGTCATCAAGAAAGGTAAAAAATTGAAGAGACAGTCTATTATTTTTCTTCTAATATACGAGAAGATGGACTTGACATGGATGAAAAAAGTTACTTCAGGAAATTTCTTGTTTCAAGAAATATGTTTCATAGAGAAAATATCAAAATGAAATGAAGAAAATGCTGATTTTTGCTCAAAGCGGAGTGGATTTTTTTAAATGTTCTCTAAAAAAATATTTTTCATGAACAAATTCAGAAGTTAATTGATATATCTCTGTGTCTTTCTGGAAGGAAGGCTTCAGAGAAGAGAATTTTTTTTCTTCTACTAGTAAGAACATGATGTGGAGATCGAAAATCCAGAGTTTAGAAACTGTTCGATCCATGGTTACTATCTTAAAAGCAACGTCAATATGATCTGTCACAAATTTACTGCAAAATTGGGATTCCGAGACCATGTGCTTCAAAAAATTCACTCTTCTGAAAGCACCATTAGTTTAAGTAGTAGTTACGTAGAATTAATATTTTTATTGTACAAATTACTTACTTATGGCTTTCAAGGAACCCGCAGGTTCACCGCCGCCCTCACATAAGCCCGCCATCGGTCCCTATCCTGTGCAAGATTAATCCACACTCTAGCATCATATCCCACCTCCCTCAAATCCATTTTAATATTATCCTCCCATCTACGTCTCGGCCTCCCCAAAGATATTTTCTCTCCGGTCTCCCAACTAACAATCTATATCCATTTCTGGATTCGCCCATACGTGCTACATGCCCTGCTCATCTCAAACGTCTGGATTTAATGTTCCTAATTATGTCAGGTGAAGAATACAATGCGTGCAGTTCTGCGTTGTGTAACTTTCTTCAGTCTCCCTAGAATGGTTATTTTAACTCATTGGTTTAAAAACAAGATAGGCCCCAAGTAAATGGTAGACTAAGAGAAATGTTAAAAATATTTTTTTCATGTACAGGTATCAATATCTGTCCTTATACTGCTTTTTTGAGGCTTGAAAATATCTGTATCAAAATAACCAGTGCTCTAACATTAAATACCTTACTCTATGCCGATGATCAAGTTATAATTTCCAATTCAGAGGATATTTTACAAAGAGGATTGTATACATTAAATAAAATATTAAAAGATTTTGGGATTGAAATTTCAGCACAAAAATCAAAAGTAATGGCATTTTAGGACAAGACCCAGTCAGAAGTAAGATAATACGCAATAACCAATGCCTCGAACAAGTGCAAAATTTCAATTATCTGGGTTGTGAAATATCTTATCAAAATGAAAAAGATGTGAACAAGAAAATTACCAAATTTACACAAATTCTAGGAATAATAAACAATACATTAAAAGCTAAAGTAGTACAAAAATCTACAAGAATAAAAATATATAATACACTAGCATTACCCTCCCTTTTATACGGAAGCGAGATTTGGACATTAAAGAAAAAAGACATGAACAGAATCAAAGCAACGGAAATGAAATTTTTCAGAACAGCAGGATATACTCTTTTTGACCGAAAAAGGAATGTAGAGATTTTAGAACAATTAGAAGTAGAGTCATTAGAAGAAAAAATCAGCAGATACAAATTCAATTGGCTAGATCATGTAAGAAGAATGGAAAATTCAAGAATCCCAAAAATTATGATGCAGTATAAACCTAGAGGACATCGTCGACCAGGAAGATCTTTTAGAAGACTGCTAGATGGGGCCGAAACAGGTCTACAGAGGCCTAATTCGTGAAGGATGATAATGATGATCAATATCTGTCCCCAGAAATTGTGAAAAAATTGGTAACCTTACTCTAAGAAAAGAGAATGAAAATATTTGAGCACAAAATAGATTCTTCCCTTCCAATTCCCCTTTTGTCACTGACATTTTCCTTCCAGAAAGTACCATAATGAAATATTACCAACAAAACTGGTACATTTTCATGTGAGAACCATTTCATTTTTATGTCTGACTATTCTCTGTGGTACTAATACATCAGAAGACTTGGAAATTGCTGTCCTACATGTTGTAAATAACACGATGACGCCACAGAATACACCCAAGGGTGACTCCTGCTTCATGATCAACACCCTCATTCACATCAGGTGACGCCCACGGCTGTTTCATTGCTCTTTGTGAAGTTCAGTACGATTTATTTCTGACTACATATTTGCAGTTAACTATGATACTGAAATGTGTATTTTAGGATTGTTGTATGTAAATGTATATTGTTCATAAATCTGCTCTCAAATGACATACCTAAAGGCCAGCTCGCACGCGTTATGACGTCATCAATCTTGGTTCAATCGAGGCCCCGTACACAGAGTAACATGAACTCTGCGCAGAGAACGGGCCTTCGTGAATGTATCATGAATGAAGAGGGATGAAAATCTAGTTCGATTTGCATTAATATTTCAGTAAGAGTCTTACGCAGTTGTTCGGCATTTCTGACACCCAGTGTTCATTTTAATCCTTCACGCGGCCTGCTGTCTAAAGGCTGGTTCACAATAAACCGGAAACGAGAATGGGAACGAAAACGAAAAGGGTAAAATTGCTAAAATGTACACATTTAAATGTGAGTATTCACAATTAACGAAAAGCTTGCCGGAGCCCGAGATCGGGAACGGAGAGTTGGCCAAGTTTCAACTTTGGCGTTCACGTTTCCGATCACAGCCCACTAGATTCATTCTATTGGCATCTAAACGCTATTTTGTCGTCGTATATTTTGTAGCAAGAAGACCGTGACATAACCTATGCATTATTTTGTTCTGTGCTGTGCAACATGGAGCAAGTTTTATTTGATGAGATTCTAATATTGAAATCCTCACGTTTACGATAAGCGGCGCGCCTCGTATAAAGATGAGAAAATGAAGGAGAATACGTGGCTTTCAATAGCTGCATCTTTGAACACCAATCGTAAATGAATCATATTTTATTACTGTATTGGTTGTATTACACACTACATATTCACGCTTCAATTCAGTAACTACTGTTGTGTTCATTTTTGTTCTATTACAAATGTTTCTTCTCTAATTATTTTACGTTATAGACTTAAAATAGGTTGTGATAATAAAGATGCATGTGCATATTTATAGTACCGTACCTAATGAAATGTTTCAGTTGAAATTTCGAAGTTGGTTAACCTGTGTTTATGTTGGCTGCCTTGTACTCATGAGAGAACGCCATTGGTCAATTATACACAAATAACATCAGAATGCGTAATATCGACTTTACATATCGTTATTGACATACATGTCGATATGCATAGTCGTCTACGTTCTCGGTTTATTGTGATTAAAAATTTTTCATGTTCACGTCCTCTGCTTCTCGTTTTCATTCTGGTTCTCGTTCCCGGTTTATTGTGAACCAGCCTTAAGTCATTCAACCTCCGCTATCGTCGAGAAAGAAGACAGATTATACTGTAGTTGATATTTCACAGATCGGTTAACGTGTGAATCCCAATTTATGTTCCTGAATTTTACAACCGTAATCACAACTAATCGTACACTCCATCAGTTCGCAAATAGGGAAACGTCCATTCTGGACTGGAAGTTAGAAGCATATTCATTCATTCATAGTGTTTTGCCAAAGGGAAGGTCTTTCACTCCAAACCCAGCATTCTCCAATCTTTCCTATTTTCTGTCTTCCTCTGTGTCTCCTCATGTGATCCATATGAATGAATGAATGAATGAATGAATGAATGAATGTTAGCCATGATGTCCCATGTTGGGCACAGGCCTCCTGTGATGGGGTTAGAACCCCCTCGGCAGGGATGGCTCAAGTGTACTCGCTTGGTGAGCCAATCCAGGCGAGCTTGTCGTGTATACTACTTTTGTGACATGGTTAATAACCCTGTTCAACTTCAACTAGTCTCAGCACTCTGTTCTTTGTTCATTGTTTTTCTTGCACTACACACATTATACTGACACCGGCACTTTGATAAACACTGATTGCTATTTACACTATTTACCTGACACTTTCTCAACACTGACTTTACTATTTGCAAAACGTATCTCACACTTTCATTAATACTGACTTTACTATTTACAATATCTTAACACTGATTACGTTATCTATTTACAATGACCTTCCCTAGTTCTTTCCACAAAATTCTGTTCTTTGCTGTCCTCGACCATTGTTTCCCCGCCTCTTTGGTAAACATGTCAGACCATCTGAGCCGTGGTCTTCCCTGTCCTCTCTTTCCGACGTAGGGGTCCCACATCGTGACTGCATGGGTCCATCTTGCCTGATGTAGTCTCGCCACATGTCCCTCCAGGTCCACTTCGTTGCCGTGGCTCGCTCTGCTGCGTCAGTAGTGTTCGTCAGTCTTTGTAGTGTTTCGTTTGTCATTCTGTCTCGTAGCGTGTTGCCCAGTATTTTTCTTTGCATCTTCCTCTGGCATGTTTGAATATTTGAGCGTTATCTCTCGGACAATGATCCATATTCACGTAACTTAATGTCGTCTATCATCTGATATCTTCTTCTGCCCCGAACTCTTCTCCCGTTCGTCATTCCTTCAAGTGCATCCTTCACTAGGAAATTTCCTCTCAGACAGTGACCAAATCAATTCCTTTTACTCTTCCTGATCAGTTTTATTATCATTCTTCCTTCACCCACTTTTTCCAATACAGCTTCATTTCATGTTCTGTCTGTCCATTTCACACGCTCCATTTTTCTCCATATCCACATTTAAAATACTTCTATTCGCTTCTCTTCACGTCGTTGTAATGTCCATGTTTCTGCCCCCATACAAAGCACGTCACTAGTCTCGTCCACGTTTCTGCCCATGTAATGCCACGCTCCATACAAAGCACTTCACTAGTGTCTTCCTTAGTTCTTTTTCCAGAGGTCCGCAGATGCTCCTTTTTGTATTAAAAGCTTCGCTCGCCAGGTGAAATATTTTCCGCGAGAAACTTTCGGTAACGACCATATCATCTCTAGGCAATTTCCAGATGCGACCTAAATCCATTGACTTCTGGTTGTGGGGATATTTGAAAGATAGTGTATATCAGGGGACATATCCGGTCTTTGTCTGACCTAAAGGCTAGCATACAACGACATGTCGCTCTGATTTCACCAGTGATATTCCTCGAAAATTACTACAATTTCTCTTGTCCCCCTTTTTAAAGATAGGTACAATTATGGACTCCTTCCATTGGTCTGGTACAATTTTCTTTTTTCCAAATAGCAAGTACAAACTTATAAATTTCGCTAGATAATGCGCTTCCATCCTCTTGTATTAATTCGGCTGGAATTTGATCGATACCTGGACACTTGTAATTTTTCAGCTTTTCTCTTGCAATTTCGACTTCAAAAAGTGTGGGTTCGGGTATAAATCTCTCAGCAGTTTATATTTTGTATTGTATTGTGTTGTATTTATTAACATTCCATGGTATTCATATATTGCTAGGATATGGAACAAGTCAAAAACTTAATACTATTATAAAGTCTTAATTTATAGTCACAGTCTAGATTACATATATACAGAAGATATTTACAATATAGTCTACTAGTACAACACAAAGTTTTAGTATCAATTTCATGAAGCGTTATTGAATGTCGTGAATTCACCTACATAATAGAAGGCGTGAGAAATTATGTACTTCTTTAATTTGGGCCTAAATAATCTTATGTTTTGAGTTTCATTTTTTATATCGATAGGGTGGCTATTAAAATTTTTTACTGCCATATAACGCACTCCTTTTTGATAGCATGATAGACTTGCCGATGGAGTATGAAAGTCATTTATTTGACGAGTATTTATGCTATGAACTGTTGAATTAGTAACAAAGTTTTCACGATTACATAAGAGGAAGATTATTAATGAAAAGATATACTGACAAGCCATGGGCATTATTTGTAGGTTTTTGAAAATAGTCCTACAAGATTCCCTAGATTTGGCACCTACTACTATTCTAATTACTCTTTTTTGTAATAGTAATATACTGTTACTATCTGTGAAATTTCCCCAGAATATTGTTTCAAAACTCATTACCGAATTTCGTCCCGATCATTTCTAGTAAATTTAATTTGAAATGCAGTATAGGGTAGGCGTACTTTCACCTATATAAAGAGTATTTTAGGATAGTTTAACAATGTTCAGGTCGTCAGTGGAGTTTATGGAAGTGAATATCAATGGCATGCCATTCACTCCAGCCGCTCTTTATATTAACGCTGCCTTTGAAAAGAGCTTGTAACGTTTTCCAGTACAAGATTCCTTTTGTTCCTACAGAGAATGGGCGTCTGTGTAATCTAGAAAAGAGTGTTGTTTATAGCTGAAGTTATATTACATGAATGAGATGCGTGGGCAGATAAGCAACATTTAAAGTTTTAATCAGAACGACGCAAAATGTTAATGTGTAGTTTCTCCCATCTGTACACGACTCGGGGCAAGATAACACAATAAATCGTATTCTCGCTATTCATGTCTGGCATGTTCGGTATGCATTGGGAAACGTGGATTCAAATCGACAGGAATCTGACATGATTTCGTGAACCACGTGTCCCTCTAGGCGAGAGCAGAACGCTTCCAGTTCGCAAATAATGGCCATCCTAAACGCGGTGTAATCAGCTTAGACTTCACTGTCGAATAAAACATTCAACACAGTGACATGAGTAAGCAATCGAACTAATTTATCACTCGCTTACTGTCCTTGGAACCCCCTATGTCGTATCACACTTCAATGCCACTTACGGCAATCCTCGATGATATTAATTCCTGTTCCAATCCATCATTCAACAGAAACCTTAGGCTTTATTTTGTATTGTGCTGAACTTTAATTGACCTCTGGCTGTTGTACAGCACATAGGTAGACAGACAGACAGACAGATAGACAGACAGATGAACAGATAGATAGACAGAAACATAGACAGATACAGACAAATAGATAGATAGACAGACAGATAGACAGACAGATGGACAGATAGATAGACAGAGACAGAGACAGAGACAGAGATAGACAGACAGATGGACAGATAGATAGACAGAGACAGATACAGACAGACAAATAGATAGACAGACAGACAGACAGACAGACAGACAGACAGACAGACAGACAGACAGACAGACAGACAGACAGACAGATAGATAGATAGATAGATAGATAGATAGATAGATAGATAGATAGATAGATAGATAGATAGATAGATAGATAGATAGATAGATAGATAGATATAGGTATAGATATATGGATGGATGGATGGATCGATAGATAGATAGATAGATAGATAGATAGATAGATAGATAGATAGATAGATAGATAGATAGATAGATAGATAGATAGATAGATAGATAGATAGATAGATAGATAGATAGATAGATAGATAGATAGATAGATAGATAGATAGATAGATAGATAGATAGATAGATAGATAGATAGACAGACAGACAGACAGACAGACAGACAGACAGACAGACAGACAGACAGACAGACAGACAGACAGACAGATAGATAGATAGATAGATAGATAGATAGATAGATAGATAGATAGATAGATAGATAGGTAGATAGGTAGATAGGTAGATAGGTAGACAGACAGACAGACAGACAGACAGACAGACAGACAGACAGACAGATAGATAGATAGATAGATAGATAGATAGATAGATAGATAGATAGATAGATAGATAGATAGATAGATAGACAGACAGACAGACAGACAGATAGATAGACAAGCAGGCAGGCAGACAAATAGACAGATAGATACATAGACAGATGGACAGACAGACAGACAGACAGACAGATAGGTAGATAGATAGATAGATAGATAGATAGATAGATAGATAGATAGATAGATAGATAGATAGATAGATAGATAGATAGATAGATAGATAGATAGATAGATAGATAGATAGATAGATAGATAGATAGATAGATAGATAGATAGATAGATAGATAGATAGATAGATAGATAGATAGATAGATAGATAGATAGATAGATAGATAGATAGATAGATAGATAGATAGATAAAAATAATAAACAATAAATAACAAATAAATAAATAAACAAATAAACAAATAAATAAATAAAATAACTAAATAATTAAAAAATTAATTAATTGAAACCAACTGTTAAGTTGAGAACAGAATCTCAATGCATCTAATGTGTCTGAGGTGAGAGACATGTACACTACATTTAGGATGAAGTGAGCGTGGCTCAGTTTGTGGTGGCCAGTCCACACAGCAAACATCTGCGGGTCAAGCGCCCTCCTCTCCTCCTGAAGAGGTTATGTGCACCGTAACAACGTGGAACGACTGGAAACGATCAGTTTGCTCCGACGCCAAATCTAATTCTGCGAGTATATACCCACCGCGCCTTCATCGCACCGATTCCTGCGTGGCTAGCACTCAACTAGCCAAGGTTTCTAAAATCGTCCAATCTTGTAATGAAAAAGAACCAAGACCCCGAAGAAGCCAACGCAGTCATTCTATTCAATAACATTTTTTGATAGTGATTTATTCTTCAGCGCACGACGGCATAAGACATTGCCAATACATGAGCTGTGTATCATACACAACTTGAATAGAATTTAGATCGTCCAATTTGCTATAAGGGTCAGTTCACGCAATAAAGCATCATATTTTCAAATATATATGAATGATGTGTTAAGAATATTACAAGAAAAAGGGGTAAAAAAATAATATAATAATAGTACATTATGCAACGAGCCTATAATGATAGTAATTAAGAAGCGAGTATGGATGTTTATGAAACGAGCGCAAGCGAGTTTCATAATTTTCATACGAGCTTCTTAATTACCATTATAGGCGAGTTTCATACGACTTTTTATGCTCGACCATATTTCTAACTTGAAATTATTCAGATATATACATTTTATTTGTATCTGACAAGATCGGAAGTGACCTTGTTCTAGGTCGTGAATTGTGAGATGTGCGCAGACGCGAAAGTATTTCTTTTTTGCGAGGAACAATAATATCATTGACCTTGTGTAATCCCGTTAAACTTGGTACAACCTTGATTATTGAATTCGACATTGAAAAACGAGATGACAAATTGAATTTATTTGAATATTATTTACAATTAACGCTAATTATTATAGTAACAGAACATAACCTTCTGCGACAGTATTGGATTTCCAGCCTCCGTGACTTTTCGCTAATTCTCTTTCGATTGCATATCCGAGAATAATCGATACTTGCGGTTTTATAACGGTACAAAGCTGACTTGTTATTGGCTGAACACCTGTAAGCTGAGTTGTCATTGGCTGAAAACACCTGCACTTTAATGAGTAGGTGTACTTTAATGACATGTATTAAAGGTCTGCTACCAGGTGTATAATTACTACATTTCGGCATGGTCGAGCATAAAAGTCATTAAGGAATTAAACACGAACACCACCACAAAAATTACAATAAATGATCAACTGACAGAAAGAATACCACTAGAGACAGGAATTAGACAAGGAGATAGCCTTAGTCCTATTCTATTTAGTGTCATCGTGGATGAAATAGTAAAGGAAACCAAGAAAGCAAACAGGGGTTATAGATTAGGAAAGGGAGACATAAAAATAATATGTTTCGCAGACGATGTAGTCCTATTGGCAGAAAATGAAGATGATCTACAGAGGATGCTGTGCAAATTCGAAATAGCAGCTCAACGATTCAATATGATAATCTCCAACAAAAAAAAAAAATAAATAAAATGAAATCACTAACAATCTCAAAACAACCACTTAGATGTAAACTAGCTGTATATAACAAAAGTATAGAATAAGTAATGACCTTTAATTACCTTGGATCAAAAATCACAAGTAACAAAAATTTAATAGAAGAAGTAAAGGAACAAGCAACAAAAGCATCAATCACATCGGGTTTTTTGAAGGATATAATTTGGAGAAATAAAAATATGAATGTTGAAAGTAAAATTTGGATATGTAAAACACGTGTGAGACCAATACTAACATATGCTATAGAAACAAGGGCAGAAACAAAAAAGACCCAACAAATGATGACAGCAGTAGAAATACGAATATTACGAAGTATTTTAAGTTATAGTTTATATGACAGGAAAAGAGATGAACAAATCCGAAACATATGTGGAATACAAGATGTTACTAAGTGTGTTAAAAAGAGAAGAAAAGAATGGAGAGATCATACTTTGAGGATGCAAAATGATCGTCTACCTAAAATCGACATGAAGGAAAAACCTGACACCACCAGACCGCTGGGACAACCTCCGAAAAGATGGCTGGAAAGCTGGTCACCTGCCTTGGGGAATAGCGACACTAATTGAAAACCAACAGGATTTAATCCTAATGAAAGAAGAAGAAGAATATATTTTGGTCTAATGCTCTAATATTAATAAAATATTGACATATTTTCATTAGAAACAAAGTTAGGCCTATATTTCTGACGTAAACAAGTATTTAAAATCAGACCGATATATGATGTATCAGACCGGAAACTGCTGTATAACGTTTGAAGAATAATCATTTCAATAGTATAATTTCGTGACTAATAGCTAATACGATTGAAAATAATGTCGTACTATCGGGTATATCACTACGATGCGAAATGACCTTGAGTTGGCGCCGCGTATGCTGTAAGTTATATCTCGCGACACTGATGTGCTAGCGCACTGATTTTCACACCAAACGGAAGATTTCGCCAAGATCTGTCGATTTACGCCAGATGTACTCACGTAAAATCCAAGACAGCTTTACCGATTGTTTTTTACAGAATTGTCATTCCTAATCAAATGCTATCAAGAACCAAGACACGATAGAAATCGGTACCTGCAAATCTGACCCCCTTTTCTCCACAGTTTCCGTAAGAGGAGTCATCAAGACCCAAAATTAAAACAATTGGCATTTCTGTATTTTATACTTCATGAAAATATGGCTGATTCTGCTTAATTTTGAGTTTGATTTATTAAAATATTCTAATATTTACTACTTTAAATATATTTTTAAATATAATAGTATATTAATGTTTTAGAGAAACAAATTTACAACTTTTCACAAGAAAATATTATCTCAGCAGCTATTTGTCTTAGAAAGCTGTTTGGCTTGTTTTGTAGTAAAATTAATGCTTCATAAAGCTTGTGTTTTAAGAAATCTTGCCCATCCTGATTTACTAAAAAATTTTTGAGAAGAAGAACTCAGAATACTAATGAATCGTTCAATAACGTTGTTTTATACCGAGTCCCAAAAAATGTATTTGTAGGTTTGTCAACTTTGGAAATTGGTGTAGCCTAATTGATGCTGTAAAAAAACAGTAAATGCATGTCGCTACAGCCCGTGAAGGGCCAAGACTGACCAACCGGCTGCTGGCTTCACGTCCACATGTCGAAGCATAGGTGGACGATCATCCAACCAAAATGGAAGTATAGTGTGGTTAGCACGATGATCCCCCCAGCCGTTATAGCTGGTTTGCGAAAACGGATTTTCGCTACCTATCTTAGCTCCCCAAGTACATCACGTTGCTGGGTGGGCACAGATTAGGGCTGGGAACGGAGCGGTTCGGTTCGGAGCAGTTACTGTGACGTCATTACTCGGTTGAACCGAGTACAGTACAGAGTACAAATTTGTGGCGGCAGATTTAAAATTTAGATAGATTGAGTCGATTTTAGAACAAACTTTGAAAGTGAAATTAAGCATGTTTTAAAAGCGTTGTAGTAAAGCGCTTTCGCTTTGCCAATTGACGAGAAAAAAGTGCTTCTTCTTCATTGCAAAATGGCGGTTGCAAATTTCATTTGCGAGATTACAACTATTTGCGGAGTTATTTTGTATGAAAGGCCTATTTAACTTTCAGTGTTGTTATATATGACAAACGAAATAAAATTGATAAAATAATTTATAATACTATTTTTATTTTTATTTTATTGGGTTATTTTACAACGCTGTATCAACATCTAGGTTGAATAATTTCGAGGGAAAAATTGTTCCGGGGCCGGGTATCGAACCCGGGACCTTTGGTTAAACGTACCAACGCTCTCCCACTGAGCTACCCGGGAACTCTACCCGACACCGATCCAATTTTTCCCTCTATATCCACAGACCTCAAAGTGGGCTGACAACCGTCAAGCAACCAACATTTGAGTGCACACTAACTCTGTGTGACTTTAAATTACCTGTCCTCCATTCACTCAGAAGTTACTGTAATAACATTATAGCATTATGTCCATCTAGAAAAACTACACTTCCCAATGATGAAATAATAATTAATTATATAAATCGGTTAATTTAGCTTTCGATTTTACTTCATACAAACACAGTAACATTCTCTGTAGGCTATCTTTCATAGCTTTCGATTGTTGTTGTTCAAGGCCCCTTATAGACGAAGTCATTTGTTTTCATTTCATTTCATCACCTTAGATGGCATTGTATTTTAATTTTAAAACTCATTTATCTCATTAAATTTCAGTCTTATCAAACTTTTGCAAAGAATAAAACTTATCGGAAATCATTTTTAAAGAAACTTTTGTTATGCAATATATTTCACACAAATCAATAATAAGCGAGATATTTCGATTTATTTAATTCAGGCCCCCTTATAACCCCCCTTTAAATAATGTATTTTGAATGTCATATAGTCTAAAATCTAAGTTAAAAAGAACTTAATTTATATTACAATTTTCATCGAAATCCGTTCAGCGTGAAAAGGTAACAGACATCCAGACAGACAGACAGACAAAAATTTCAAAAAAGCGATTTTCGGTTTCAGGATGGTTATTTTTGGAAAATCGAAAATTACCAGAAAAATTTTGACTACAGATTTATTATTAGTATAGATAACACTGTGATGATGTGGAATTCCTTTGATTGAGTTTTCTATAATAGCTTTTTTTTTAATATAAAATGTATGATTTTTATTGAACATTTTAGAAGTTTATAAAAAATCATATCTCTTTTTTTCTATTATATATTTTAGCATCAAAACGAATCAGTGCACTCAGAAGGAATGCATAAACATCCTGTAAAAATATCACATTTCTATACCTAGTATATTCTGAGATAACGGGTCATTAATATAGCTGTTTTAACGTTAGTGAGACAGGACGGGACGACTCCCCTTAATGGAGAGTTACCATGCTATCAAACGTAAAGTAGGCCTTTATCCACTAGTGCCGGCGGATCGCATGTGACGATAAAAGGTGAGACTTCAAACGTTTGTAGTTGGGCGTGTAATAGTCAACAGGAGATGGCAGTAGTATCAGATTGTAGGGCGAAGACATACACGTGCTGTGATGAGTGACTTATCGGTAGAGTCCTGAGTTTGGTTATTTTTAATTCAAATTGTATGGTTCGGAAGCCTGGATACCCACGAAATGAGATGAGATGAAATTTCTACGCACAGTTAGGAGCTGTAGAAGAAAATAGAATACGAAAGACAGAAATTTAGAGAGGATCTTGGAATTCTAACTTCATTTATTGTATTCTACAATATAAAATAACAAACTATGTACATAAGTGGGCAGGATGTCTAATGTTGTTTAATAAACTGTCCGAAGACAGATCTGAACCTCACAAGTGACACCAAAAAGGCATCACTCATGAAACAACTAAGCCAAGAGATAATGGGGTGGAGTGGCCAGTTCCTTTCCCCCTCCATTGCGTATATCGCTTGACTAGCTACATATTACATTAATCAGACTTCAAATGTGCACAAACAATTGAAGCGTTAGGCCAATCTACTAACTGTGCAGGAGGAATAAAAATGTTACATTGTAGACCGTTGTTCCAACCAAGAAAGTCATGGTTGTAACTCGTGTAGAAGCGCCTCTGGTACAGATATTGAAAAACAATTTTTGTGACAGCTGTGTAGGACTATATAGAGACTAATTCTATTAAAAAGTCGATTTTCAAAAATTTTAACATAGACCGTTATTCGGCCCACCGTTTCAGTTATTGTTCTTCCTCCGACACATAACGTTAAGGTGAGATATACTGCCTGATAATACATTACAGATCCAGAAAAAAATTTGGGCCACCTGAATTTCCCAAATTCCACTTATGACATAGGCTACTGCGAATGCTCAGTAAGCACTGAAAATTCAGGAGGCTCAAATTTTGTTTCTGGGTCTGTACATTTTTTTACTTAGTTATTTAACAACGCTGTATCAACTACGAGGTTATTTAGCGTCGATGAGATTGGTGATAGCGAGATGGTATTTGGCGAGATGAGGTAGAGGATTCGCCTTAGATTACCTGGCATTCACCTTATGAAAACTTCGGAAAAAGCCAACCAGGTAATCAGCCCAAACGGGGATCGAACCCGCGCCCGAGCGAAACTTTAGACCGGCAGGCAAGCGCTTTAACCCACTGAGCCACGCCGGTGGCTGGGTCTGTAAATGATAGACAGAACTTCAATCAGTGGTAAGGATGTCGAAACGAAATGAAATAGATTGTAAATACAGTGAAACTTCCCAATAGCGGACACCACCGGGGAAAAATTAAATGTCCGTTATTGAGAAGTGTCCGCTATTTAGAAAATCGTTAGTATGTATATAGTACATTAAAATTTCTCATACATATTCAACACCATATTTTACAGTACAGTACAGTAGACAGTGAGATTGTTTACAGTATTCATCCCGAGAGAAATCGTACCAGTAAATGTTTTGTAAATGAAATAAACATCAGTCACTATATCACTTCACCTTACACAAAGAAATCTAGAACTGCAGTCTCAGTGTATGATTTTAAAATAATATCCTTGTTTTTCAAAATTTCACTAATCTGAGTTTTTCCCACATTAAACTTTGTGGCCAGTTCACGAACACTTAATTTCTCCTTCTCACTATGCTTTACAATATCCACTTTCTCTTTTACGTTTACGTTTTTGTGACATTTGTAAAGTTCGGACTGCTCACGTACAGTATCACAACTAACAACTGTGCTGCTTACCTTCAACAAAGTACAAGAACGTTCAAATGCACGATAATGATTGTTGCAAAGAATTCCGTTAGAATTCCGTTTAATTTACAAACGTCTTTTTCTTTTTTTCTTTCACGCTGTCCGTTATTTGGAAGTTTTAATTGTTGTTGGGAGATACATTTCAGTGTCCGCGTCCGTTATTGAGAATGTCCGCTATTTGGAAGAATTTTATCATAAGGGTCAATGTTATTTTGCAGGGGAATTTTAAAATGTCCGCTATTGAGAGGAGTCCGCTACTGGGAAGTGTCCGTTAAGGGAAGTTTCACTGTATTCCCAAAATAAATATTACAATACAGATAACAGGAAAGACGTGTCATAGGCTGATATAGAAAGAATTATGCTGAAATCTGAATAGGCAAAACGACTAAAGAAGATGAATTTTATTCTTCCCTGAACTGTTTCATACATTTATCTGTAGTAATGTCACGAGAGGTCTGAGATTTATCTGGGAAATCTCAGACCTCGAGTGGCATTTATTAGGACTATTTCGTGAATAAAATAAAAATGTAAATAATATATCCCTAAAATTCGATCACAAAATGTTAATAATTTTTTATTAACGAATACTTAACCTATTCAGACATTGTGAAGTTGAAATACTCGTAGATGAATATCGATTACTGCAATAAAGAAATTCGATGTTATTATTCAGTAATGCCAATTGCGAAATACAGGTTTAACAATGTTAATTACATGTACTGCACTTATTATTATTATTATTATTATTATTATTATTATTATTATTATTATTACTATTATTATTATTATTATTATTATTATTATAACATAAATACATTTTCATTATCTGCTGAAATCATAATTTAATTTAACAGTAACATTGGGGACAGCTATATACCAATGCTTATATATTCACAGCGAGACATGTTGCTACACTGTGAAGCCATCTCTGTATAGATAGGCCTAATTAAAACACGAATTTATTACGCCATACCAAAAGGCAGTTTGATGAAAAGGCATTATAACTATGCAAGGTCATTGGGTTTGATATGTTACATAAATTTGAATATCTGACTTTCTATTAATTGTTTCATTTCATTCACAAAATACAAATTTTATAGGCTACTTATAGGTTATGTTACCTGTGGGAGCAGGACCAATGTCAGCTGTGTCTCATTTCGACCGTTACAATCAGTGCTACACGAAAGCATTTTATATAGCTCGACAAACGTATTCTCGCTGTAGTGTGTAACGGAACTAAAGCTGCATCTACACAGTTCAATATTCCAATCGCGTATGCGTGCAATCTGGGAAGAATCAAGTTTAAAAGGTACGTTCAATTAAGATGCATGAAGATTTTGTGTCTGCATGGTGAGCCGTTTTGAACGCCGTCTTCACTGCGTAAATATATTAATTAATATTAAATATCAATCTTGCATTCATTGCTTTAAAGTTGAAAGAAAAGTTTAACCGTGTAGCTGCATCTTAATGTATTCATGATCATCAATTCACGGGGAAACAGTTGGCGACAACGACTAAACAAAAGAACGACCATGCGATAAATTGATAACGATAAATCTAGCTGCAAAAATTATCGCAGAGTCTAACTGTGATTGGTTGGAATTCAAAATTTCATTACACTTCATTGGTCGAAAATCGAATGACGTCATATAAACGAAATAGTCGAAAATTAAATATTTGTATTCTGTAGCTATAACAACGTTATATAAGATTTTACGTGCTTAATTTTACTGATAATGTAGGTGAGAATGACTAGAAATTTCTTAACTTACCCTAAATAGAGATTCAAACAAGCGGGAGATCAAGATCGAAGGAACTGTTCTTTGCTTTCAACGCAATCAAGCCTCTCTTGCTAGTGGTTTAATTCAAGAAAAAAGGGTTCTATTGCCTATAAACTTGAGAAAGGGATTTAGTGTGTAATTTGTAACCCTCTTTCTCAGTCGCTTACCTCCCAAGGTGCTAATTTTACAATGTCTCTGTAAGTAGCCCTTTTGTGTTGTGTAACGTATAACCCTGGCGGTGTCACCTCTCGGGGATCGATACCCGCGTGGACCTCCCTGGTTGTACCTTCCACCCTTATTATAACCATCGTCGGTGTTGCTGTCATGATTATCACCGTCGTTTTTGTACCGAAGTTTATTTCTTATGCAGCTCTAGTTTTCCTCTCGTAGGTCATCATTATATCAGCATCATGTATTAGCGAACTCTGTTTTTGTTTTAGTCTAATAGTATTAGGTGCGACAATAAAATTTACCTGATTTTAATATTTGATATTTAACTATGTTGGTGTGACATTGGGTGATAAGAATAAAAATGAGTATATAGTATATACTAGGCTTTTTTTAGTAAATAGTCTTGTTAGTAAGAATAAAAACATTTGAGTACCTACTCATTTTTAATTACATACTCATAACATGGAAGCATAGTAGAATATACTCTAGTGTCCCTCTTGTACAGAATATATACTCATATATGTTAAGAATAAACGCTAGTACAGAGCGTTCGCCTACGGGTGGGGCCAGGAAAGCGGCCTGCCTGCTGTGTCGCTTGCGGTAATCGTCTATCCGTAAGCTTCCGCTTTCTATACTATACTCTGTAGGGTTTTAATTTTAAAATTTTATCAGCAATAAAGACTGATGTTTTTGAAACACTAACTTCCTGTGAAACACGTCTTAGATATTTATTAGGAGAGCGTGTAAATGATGCACTCATTTCATCAATTTTTTCTCCCGTCAATACTCTTTGTTTTCGCTTAGGAATTGTAGCATTTATCGACCCTGTTGTCCTCAATTTGTTAACAAGACGTCTAACAGTTTTTATACCCTGAATTGGAGCATCCGGATATTTCACTTCAAATTGCCTACGCACCTCTCTACATGACTCTGTTTTCACATATGCATCATACATAAAAACTCTCTGTTCAAGCGTGAATTTTGCGTTTTGCAATGTTAACAAATTTTACACAACGCTGAATATTTAAGCAACTGTGTCAAGAAACTGCACTGTACGTGTTAAATACTGCAACATCTGGCTCACAACTGATAACTTGTTGACCTTGATGTCCTTGATTGTCGAGCGTGTCTCAACAAATGCGCGTACAAAGCGGCGTATCAGTACATGCCGCTTTCCTGGCCCCACCCGTAGGCGAACGCTCTGTATATTCTCATTTTTGTAAGTTGTTTCTCATGTTATTCTGAGTATGTTTTGTAGCAGGCTCAGTTCTGAGTATTTGGTTGAGTTGTGTTCAGTTTAAAAAGTTAAGTCCGAAAAAATTGCAGAATTTATGAACGATATAGTGCCTCATGGAAAAATATAGAAAAATACGTGAACATTTGGATTCGAATAACTTCAGAAACCTTTAACGCTTCACAAAAGTGAATGTAAATTGGTTAAACACATATTTGTTCTTCATAAAAATATAACCTATAAACATATGAACGACTATCAAATTATAAGGTTAGATAGTATTGTTATTTATAATTAAGAATTACAGATTATTTTGTAAAATATGAATTGCAATATGCAATTACTTGTAACTGTAAAATTATGTAGGCCATTATACATAGTCTATAATAAAAATTACTGCAATTCTAGAAATTGATTGTAATCTTCATTCAACATCTCGTTAATGACGGTTTTCCAGTATTATTTTCTTATTTTCCGTTTTCTTAATGTCACTTTTCTGATTCACTCCTCCCTTTCATTTTATTTATTTATTTATTTATTTATTTATTTATTTATTTATTTATTTATTTATTTATTTATTTATTTATTTATTCATTTATTTTTTTCATTTATTCATTTATTTATTTATTTATTTAACCATCCATTATCAAAATTTACAAAAATCAACCATAAACCACTACAGCATGCCGACAGCATGTGAAAGTTTATAAAAAAATTGAGCATCACGGTGCAATGTGGTCAAAGAGGATATATAACACGAGTATATACTAAGTTTTAAATGATCAAGAAGGCTGTTGAGATAAGTATATATTCGCGTTAGGCAGAATGTTTTTATTCTTACGAAAATGAGTATGTTCTAGTGGTTACGAGTATATAGTCACAGAAAGTTCTCATACTCATAGTCATAAGTATAAACATTGAGAAAGTACTTAAGTTTTATTCTTACTACCCATTGTTCTTTTGTTTTTTGGTAATTATTGTGCAAGCTTGGGAAAATTGATGATGGTTTTCACTACGGCTCGCGATATATCCAGTAACTTCAAAATCATAAGTTGCCGTGCTGATTTCGTGACACCACTGACCTAACCCGTGAATGAAGAAGAAGAAAAAGAAGAAGATGATGATATTTGATTTTAATACTAATTTTGTAAATGGTTAAATTAATTTTCTTACAAAAAGTGAAGTCGGTGATCGTTTCCTAAGGATTAATTTTGTTTTTTAGTTCCTCATACTATCCCTTTTTCTTCCTTTTTTAAATGATGGTGAGTCTACTATCTGCAGAATTTACATTCTAGCTTCAAGTAAAGTTTACTGTAACAAAATTACATGGAAGAAATTTCATACTTTCGTCCCTAACAATACCGTCAAGACTCATTATGTATGGAGAAAAACGGAGCGCTCTGCTGCGAGAGACAACTGTTGTTCTTGGGAGGTTAAAACTTGTATAACCGGAAGAAAACATATTACTTAAGTGCGCAAAATTATGCACGGTAGTGGGATTTATATTAATCCACGTAAATTTACCTTAATTTATTAGAGTGAGCTCTGTTCCTCCTACAAACTCTGCCGAGCGGCAAGCAAACAGCAGACAAAGAACAGAATGGGTCAGACAAGGGGACAGACGCGCGTATCCATTATATTGAAGAAACGAAAAGACTTGAGTGCAATTTTGAGGAAGAGAGTTCAGGGAAAAACACAAGCCTGCAGTGATAAAAGTTGGGAAAAGAGCACTACATCAAAAGACAAACAACATCGCTGCACCACAGAAATCTTGATACTGTGTGTGAGTTTATGGTATTACTTTTGTTCCTTCATAAATTAATTGCTTAATAGGCCTACCTATATAGAATTTCATATCCATTACATAACTTAACCTATCTAGAGAATTACTATTATTTTCTGTGTTTGAGATTGTATGAAAATTTTTTTGGTGGATTATTTTACAATAGCTATCCCATTTTCTTTAAATAATAAAGATAATAAACCAATGTCATCTATACTACAAATTAAAATGCATAATTCTGATTGTTCCGATATAAATTGCAATTGTTCAGTTATTAAAGAAGTTAATGAGGTTAAATACTTAGGTATAATTATTGATAATCATTTAAAATGGAATAATCATATTCATTATATTTGTAATAAGTTAAGTTCTAAGAAATATTTTGTCAATTAACTGTGTATGTTTAATTTATTTAGCATTATTTCAATCTATATTTATGTATGGTATTATAGGTTGGGGTGGAACTTATAAATCCAACGTTTATCCGTTAATTTTACTACAGGAAAAAGTATTAAAAATTTGTTTAAAAAACCAGAAATATTAACCAACTGAACTGTTGCTTAAGCATTTCAAAGTTTTCAATATTAAACAAATTGTATTATTTTATTTTATTAAAATATTTTCATAGAAGTTTTAATAACTTTGAAAGGTATACACATAAATATAGAACTAAAAATATGAATTCTCTGAGTTTGTGTGAACCAAAATGTAAAACCAATGCAGTTTTTTTTATCATAGCATGAGTCAAGCTCCCAGATTATTAAACAAATTTTATTCCAATATTATTTTAACCACGAATCCTCTCCAAATTAATAAAAAAATATAAAAAAAATGTTTTAGATTTATAGTTTGGGTTTAAACATATTAAACAATTTTTTAATCCGTATTCAATTTCAATTTTAATTTTGTTTTTGTTTGTATTGGAATCCCCTCCTGAGCACGAGTCTTACTCATTCAGGAGTGGGCTAGTTTATCTTTGTTTGTATTTATTAATTTGTATTCATCTCAGACTTACTAGCAATAAAATAAATAAATAAATAAATAAATAAATAAATTTAAGACACTGCATCAACATTTCAGGTTATTTAGCGTCTGAATGAAGTGAAAGTGATAATGCCGGTGAAATAAGTCCGAGGTCCAGCATCGATAGTTGTAAGTGTGGGGGACAGTAGTGGAGAAGTGGGGAATTAATAGATAGATAGGCTGGTGAACGGGAGGTGACAAGACACATTTAAACAGAACATGAATGGAGGAGAGAATGAAGTAAGTTATGACTTGCATAAATTGCTATGTATTAAGGGGAGAGGATGGTACTTTTTTAACTTTTTTCCTATTTGGTGTAAAATACTAATTTTTTGTATGTAGAGAGCTCAGAGCTGTGGCAACTCAACCAAATAAAAATATTATGAAAAAAATTATTTGGGGACCCAAATTTGAAAAAAATATATGCCCAATGCAGGATTGTACTAAAACCGATATATATATATATATATATATATATATATATATATATATATATATAAACCGTTTTTAAAGATAGATTCAAACAGTTTTTGCAATGTATTTGCAAAAGCATGTTCTACAAACTGTCTATAACAGAATTTTGGTATTAGTCCTTACGTTGTAAAATAAACAATTAAAATTTAATAACAATTTTCTGATTTCCTTTCTTGCAAACAAACGGACGTATTTTTAAAATGAAATCAATTAACAAAATTCTGTTACAGAGAAAAGTTTCCTAATAGTCTAAAGAATGTGTGTTCTAAATTTCATGCATGTATCTTTAATAGTTCAGAAGTTATATCCATTTTTGTCTGGCAATGTAGCAAAAAAATGAAGTTACCGTAAACCGATAAAAGGGGGTGAGTGATTTAAAAATCCATAGCACAGGAAGTTTAAAAATGGCGTCTCAACATCTGATAAGGGCACAAATATCCGCAAAATATTATGCTATGCATTCCACACATATCGCAGGGTATTTTAAAGAATTTTTTTTTTTAATTTACTCATTTTTTCACCAAAAAATACAATCCTCTCCCCTTAATAGGCCTACCTATATAGAATTTCATATGCATTACATAACTTAACCTATCTAGGGAATTACTATTATTTTCTGTCTTTCAGATTATATGAAATTCTTTAGTGGGTTATTTTAAGACACTGTATCAACATCTCAGGTTATTTAGAGTCTGAATAAAGTGAAGGTGGTAATGCCGGTTAAATGAGTCCGAGGTCCAGCACCGATAGTTGTAAGAGTGGGGGTCAGTAGTGGAGAAGTGGGGAAATAATAGATAGGTAGGCTGGTGAACGAGAGGTGACAAGACACATTTAAAGGGAACATGAATGGAAGAGAGAATTAAGTTAGTTATGACTTGCATAAATTGCTATGTATTAGGTCTAAGGTGAGAAGGCACTGTATACAAAATATGTGAAGTACCACCTCACCGACCATCTCACCGGAAGTAATTCTTCAGGAAAAAAAAAAATATATATATATATCATAACTGATTAAATAGCTAAGAAAGTAACTAACTAGTAACGAAGTAACTAAGTAAATATCTACAGTAAATAAGAGTGTAAGTAAATCTATACTAATAATAAATCTGTAGCCGAAATTTTTCTGGTAATTTTCGATTTTCCAAAAATAATTGGTCCTAACAAATATAATTAACCATCCTGAAACCGAAAATCACATTTTTGAAATTTTTGTTTGTATGTCTGTCTGTATGTTTGTTACCTTTTCACGCGATAATGGCTGAACCGATTTATATGAAAATTGGAATATAAATTAAGTTCGTTGTAACTTAGATTTTAGGCTATATGGCACTCAAAATACTTTATTTAAAAGGGGGTGGGTTATAAGGGGGCCTGAATTAAATAAATCGAAATATCTCGCTTATTATTGATTTTTCTGAAAAATGTTAGATAACAAAAGTTTCTTTAAAACTTATTTCCGATAGGTTTTATTCTTCACAAAATTTTTATAGGACTGATATTTAATGAGATAAATGAGTTTTAAAATTAAAATAACGCCGTCTAAGACGGTGCAATGAATTAAGAACAAATGACTTCGTCTATAAGGGGCCATGGACAACAACAATCGAAACAGGGGCCTTGGACATCAACAATCGAAAGCTATTAAACATAGCCTACAGAGAATGTTTCTGTGTTTGCATGAAGTAATATCAGAAGCTAAATTAACCGATTTGTATAATTAATTACTATTTCACCATTGGGAAGTGTAGTTTCTCTAGATGGACATAATGCTATAATGTTATTACAGTAACGTCTGAGTAAATCGAGGACAGGTAAGATTAAAATAGCTTCTTATGCACATAAAATTTGATAGGCTATTTTGTATATTCGTTTTCTGTATTTCTTAAAATAATATTTATGTTCACTCATTTTAATCTCAGGGAATTAACGAACAACGAGAGAGTATTGATTTAGTATGCAGTAATAGTACGTTAGCTTAGCAATCCATTATTTTATAATTCAAATTTTAACTATGCTCAATTGAATCGTGTTAAAATACATAAAATATATATGCAATAAATGCAATGCAAAAAATTTGGGTAATGAGCGAAGCAGATTATCTTGCGTTTTTGTAAAAGTTGTTCCCTGGATCAA
The DNA here is from genome assembly GCF_040183065.1 of Periplaneta americana. Classification (NCBI taxonomy): domain Eukaryota; kingdom Metazoa; phylum Arthropoda; class Insecta; order Blattodea; family Blattidae; genus Periplaneta; species Periplaneta americana. The sequence goes on along the minus strand of NC_091128.1, from coordinate 152,933,182 downwards.
ACGTCCTATTTTAATTATGTAATTACTTTATATTTATTTCTAACAGGTGCAGCGGAGCGCACGGGTACGGCTAGTAAATAATAAATATAGGTCTAATGCCAGACAAAATATTAATGGAGGAATATTAATTATTAAATAATTATTAATTAATTATACACCTAGGATTAATGTATTTTACTACATATTAAACATCTCATATTATCTCTCCATTTCATTACAAAATTACTTTCGCCTCCCTTTTTAAACTACATTCGTGTGAGTACCGGAAAGTAGTATTTGGTTGTGTTCGTATGTCAACAACACAGCCTCAGTGTCAGAACCAGAGTGCTGCATTGGAGTTAAATCGCTCGCTTTAACTCGGTCGAGTGTCGCACCCTCGAATGAGATACGATCGGTCGTGATACGCTCGTAATAAATAGAAGCACAGTACAAGGTCATCTCACCAATATGTCTTATTTTGTATGGAAGGCGACAGATAAGATACACATATGTTTTGCTCACACGGTAAAAATAAGGCTTTATTTTCTGCGTTTATGACAAACGTTTAATGGAACGTACCATAACAGGAACATGAAGTCATAAATAAAATAGTATGAAAAACTTCGATATAAAGTTATTATTACTAATTAATAATTATTCAATATTTGATTTACCACATATATAACATGATAGGTCCATACATAGTGTTCCGCCTATATACTGCGACAATGTAGAAACGTTTTACAAAATATTATTGATATAGCAGTAGATTAATAACAATATTAGTACAGAGATAACGTCACAGAAAATATAATAAAACGAATAATCATGCTGCACAACTGTTACAGACGCAAAGATTGATACACTAATTACACTAGTCAACAAGGTTTTTGTCACAAGGATGAAAATGGTCATTTTAGATCAATTTTTGTGTGCTGATACTAGATCTGCACTTGAAAATTTTCCATCACGCACCATTTAAGAGGAAAATTGGAAATTGTGAAAAAAATAAGAATGAATTTACCAAAGAACTCGGGTATCGAACTATGGACTTTATTTAAACGGTTACACAGTATATTCATACGTTTTATAACTTATTGTTGCTCAGGATATACTAAAAGTGTGTTTTAAGGAATAGGTTCTTTCAAATACATGAGTCTGCATTAATAAGGTGCGTAGTGGGTGATGTATATCTGTATTATTTTATTGCTTTATGACGCTAGACAGACAGAAAGCACTGAGAGTGTGGGCTTTTAGAGTGAAATAGATTGCATTTTAGGATTAGTTGAATATTGTTTGAGCTTGTGACAAGTTGTATCGCTGGTTTTAAGTGCTTATCTTCGCGTTCATTTACTCTTTCTCAGAATGAAAAAATCTCGTCGTGCGTTTGTAAATTCGCCGGACAGCTTTTGTTACATATGTGGAGAATTTACGGCAAAATCGCAGCAACGGCCGTCATCAGATAAGTTAAAACAAGCATATTATTACTATTTTGAATGTAATGTGTGTGATGAGGACAAATCATGGGCTCCCCATATGTGCTGCACAACATGTTACTCAAAACTGATAAACTGGATGAACGGAGAGAAGACTCGAAGTATGTCGTTTGCAGTTTCAATGATCTGGCGTGAACCGACAAGCCATGCAGAAGACTGTTATTTCTGTTTAACAAAGATTACGGGATTTTCAAAGAAGACAAGATCTAAAATTGAATATCCTAATGTTCCATCTGCAATAAGACCTGTACCACCTGGACCAAAACTCCCTGTTCCTAATCCTCCTTCGCAATTGGAGGAATTGGTTCTTCCAATAGAACAAACAGATGACTTGGCTCAACCATCAACATTCTCTGATCCGTCCTATAGCCCAGAACGTCATAAAGAACCCCATTTAATTCAACAATGTGAACTGAACAACTTAATAAGATATCTTAATCTCATTAAACAACAAGCTGAGATTTTAGGATCTAGACTGCAACAATGGAACCTGCTAGCACCAGATACTAAAATTTCATTGTACAGGAAGAGACATGAACGGTTTTCAAAGTATTTTATAATGAAGAATTCTGTGTGAATGTGTGTAAATATAGACGGCTTAATGGAAGACTTAGGATTTCAACACATCCCAGAGGAATGGAGATTATTCATAGATTCTTCCAAAATAAGTTTAAAAGCAGTGTTATTGCACAATGGAAACACTAAACCATCAATTCCAGTGGCGTATTCAGTAGATATGAAGGAAACTTATATAAATTTGTCAGTGTTACTAGATACAATCCAATATAAAATATACTGCTGGCAACTCTGCGGAGATTTGAAAATTGTTGCCTTATTGCTCGGACTTCAGGATGGATTCACAAAATACTGTTGCTTTCTCTGTTTGTGGGGTAGTAGAGCGATTGAAAAACACTACATAGTGAAGACTGGCTTCCCAGAGAAAGCTATGTCCCAGGAGAACATAATATCAAGTATGTCCCTTTAGTAAAACCGGAAAAATTACTGCTTCCTCCTTTACATATCGAGCTTAGTTTAATGAAGAGTTTTGTTAAAGCTATGGATAAAAATGGAGAAGGTTTTGCATATGTAAGGATTATGTTTCCGAAACTCAGTAAGAGGGAATTTTTGTTGGCCCTCAAATTAGGAAACTTTTGAAAGATGAGAGCTTTGAAAAAAATTAAGTGTTGAGGAACAAGAAGCTTGGAATGCCTTTGTAAGTGTTGTTAGTGGGTTTTTAGGTAACAATAAAGCTGACAATTACCAACAGCTTGTACAAGAACTCCTGCATAGTTACCAGAAGCTTGGTTGTCGAATGTCATTGAAAATACATTTCCTCCATTCCAATCTGGACTTTTTCCTAGAGAACTTAGGAGCTGTAAGCGATTAAAAAGGGGAAAGATTCCATCAAGATATACACAGGATGGAACAACGATATCAAGGAAGGTGGGATTCTAGTATGATGGGGGACTACTGTTGGTTTTTGTTCAGAGAAGGTGACTCAACTACAAGAGGAAAAAATAACTCTTAAGTAACTAAATACTTTTTTTTTAATATAGCTTGAAGTCTGTATATGGTTGTTTACTTCAATGTAGGGCTCCTAAATTATTTGATTTGAGATTTTAATCAATTTAATTTATAAATCTTAAAAAATTATAGTTACTTTGATCCAGTTTTAAATTAATAAAGTAAAAGCCTATTTTGAAGGGAAAAAAAGGAACATAATGCCATTTTTTCTTATTGTAATTATTATTTATGCAGCGTTATTATTTTTCTGTGAAACGTCAGTGTATTTTGTGCATAAATTTTGCATCTTAGGAATTTATTTATTTTCACTGTTGTAATTACGTATTTTGAAATGCGCGAAAACGTTTTTTTTAATCAAAATATTTCCCCTTCTGTCACAAAAAAATGTTACGTGTTACAGATTTTTCGCTACCATTTTCGTAATCAGCAGGGTCGATTTAGTAAAAATCAGCTGATTTCATTTCTGTGACAGACAAAAAGTTAAAATTTGTTGACTAGTGTTATTAGAGATTATTATTATTATTATTATTATTATTATTATTATTATTATTATTATTATTATTACTACTACTACTAGAAAACCTGATACAGTTCTTGCATTATCGTGATTGTTTTCTCCGTTTATAATAATTACATTTACATCCAACAACATCTATCAGATGTGGCAAAAACAAAATCATTCCTGTGTGGAAAAAACATTTACCTACAACATTTATATTACATTTTAAAGCAAGTTTTGTCGTTGTACTATGGAGAGGTTAGTCAAACACTGCAAAGTTTTGAAATGATAAACATCTATGATGTTACTATACAGTTCATCACTGTAACAAGAACGAATATCTAACGCTCGGCTTATACCGTTCGAGGATTTATCGCTCGTGACAATTTTACCCATCATGCATGTGCTCTACCTATCGGATTATGCTATGAACTACTTGGCGCTCGAGCGAAAACGTCCAGAACGTAATATGATATTATCATAGCTAATGTAACATAGCGCTGCTCAAGCTCTTCCCAAGGTCGTGAATCCAACGCGGGTATCACTGGTGTAAGTTAACAAACAGGCTATATTTAATAAATTTTGTGGTATTTAAATCTCTTAAGACAAAAACCTATGAAGTCTATAATCTGATGGATAATTTACTTTTATTAGTACTGAGTAGAAACGCAACGAGATAATGTTCCAAGAACGTTGTTATCAGCCTTAGGCAGTACTATCTCTAATTAAGTTGTGGCTAGAAAGCCAATCAGATCCATAAAAGCGTAGAAACGGAAACCAAGACATTACAATTATACTGCGGGGGGGGGGGGGGTACGAAAGGCATAAGCACCGTTACACTGAAATCTCGGGATGAAAGACGATCTCGCGTAATGATAAACCCTCGCTTTAGCACTGAGCTATGGAAAGAAAGGAGTAAAATGATTCACAGGTCAGTACTATCAATTGTAACATGTCTCAGTATTGAACTTTAACTTTTAATTTAATAGAGATGCAAACACGTAAGTGGTTATGCAAGATATATAAAAAGTCCCGTCGCTCTAATTTCCGGCAGCCAATCGCGTTGCAGGTCGGCTACATTTAAACGTGTGCGTCTTGTGATTCGCTGATGAAGACGTTATTCATTTCTTAAGGCTCGATAAATACTTAATATAATCACCCACCATTTTGGCTCTTTTGTTGGCGTTCGCAGAAAGCACACGAAGACGTTTATTTGCCGCTCAATTATTTGCTGAATTACAGTGCGTTTGATTTATTATCATAGGAGCACTCTGTGCTTGCACGGTGTACTACGAGAGAGAAGTGTGCACGAAAACCGGTTTATTCAAGTTGCGGTACGCACTGTATGTTTCAAAAGAAAATGTTATTCTACCAAACTAAATAAGAACACAAAGTAATGAAACACTTCCTTAAACACAAAACAAAACATGTCTGTTGCACATTAATTCATATTACTCAATTTCTCACGATTTGGAGAAACTATATTAGCACACGCTATGCGAAAAACTGCCGTTAAAAGCCCTTCATTTCTTGTTTGAGATTTGTTTATTTTCGTAATAGAAAATAACTGTTCACATCTATAAGTGGAACCAAACAAACACAAAACTTTCTCACATAGGTTATGCAGATTGGGAAAGCGTCCTCTTGGGAATCTGTCATAAAACTGCATAAGACTCGACTTTGAATCATATTTCGCTCGCATTTCTCGATCACATCGCAGGTCAATCAATTCACACTATAATGACGGGGGGACGTTATCAATAATAATCAGTTGGAATCAGAACATGTAGCATAAATACGCAAATCCATTTCCAGGCAATCCAAATCGTGGAACCTTGATGTAAATTCCTCTAATAGACCGGAGAGAATACATGCGTACACTTCGAAATTTTCATTGTTCAAAATTCTATGAGCTTAGGTAAGGATGGGAAATGATATATTTCGCCCTTTTGCATTTGACGTATCCGTAACAGCAATTTCTCCTTAAAAGCTGCAATTCTATCTGCAAATTGTGTATTAAGAATTTCTTTTCCCTGAAGTCCTAAATTCAGCTCATTTAAAAGCTGTAAGATCTGTTACAGCTGCTGGCACACTACAGCGCGCTGCAGCGCTGCACTTGGAATTCCCCGTGCGCACGGAGGGCAAATGCACTCAAACGCCCATCGCTGAGCCTCGTATGGTAGCTCGGCAACGAAAGAACAAAAATGGCGAACGATACTACCTACCTAGACTTTATAGAGCTTTCACTTCCTAAGACGTAAGCAAAGAAGAGGAGTCACGTCGGGAATAACAGCGTCGCGACCATAGTATCTTACAGTAAATATATATAAACAATTTTCAATTGCTTAAAAATGAAATACGACTGAATTTAGTCGAGTCGTTGTGACATTTCGGAAGTAATATCATAGCAAGTTCGTTAGCTTGACTAGGAAGACTTGGATAATCAGCTCCTCGACAGGAGTTGTCGCAGCATCTCTACTCTCAGTAGGCTTAACGATATGTAGCCATGTACAAATGGCGTGATGCATAACCGTCACTCCGGACAATGGAGGGATTTTCTCAGACGTAACCCAACAACAATAATGTAGGTCACTAACTCCCAGTATTATTAGATTACTGGCTTCAAGCGAAATACATCTGCGGAATACAAACGCAAACAGATTGTTAATGCGCCACATTTTCAACTTTTTTTTGTACCCAGTTCTATGATTGGTTTATTTATTATACTTCCTTATTTAATAACATTCTATAAATTTAGACCAAGGATTTATTGCTTCTTTTTAACAGAAAAATAACAGGAGTAATCCTACATCTTATTTACATAAAAAAAAAGGGAAACATGGTACCCTGTTGAAAAAATGCATTAAAAGACGATTCAGAAAGTCCATAATGTCGTATATTATATAAAATCTTTAACAGAAATGTATTTCTTATACATGATTAACTTAAGTTTAAATTCTTTTTCCCTTGAGCTCTAGGTTCATACTTGAATGTACTTCAAACTTTAAATTTATTTCCTTCATATTTTAGCCTATCTGATTCCATTTATCCATTTATTGATAAGTCTACCCGTTTAACAACCTTACTACCTTTCACTCGCCTAATGGCTGTATACCTTAATTATTTTGAAAAAAAAAATATTTTCACATTTATTTTCAATTCCACCGTGAAATCCTACTAGCGTGTCATACGCAATCGATACTTGCAGCTAATAAATTTCTATAGTTATAATTAGTGGCCATATAATATAGACTTACATAAGTGTGGAGAATTATTTTCCACTTCTTCTCCTTCAAGGTACGCCCTTTCAGGAACATTCTACATCAAGGCTGCCTTCTGCTATTCTGGTTGAATTTACATATTATGTATATTAATTCTATAGTAATTTGTAACCTTCAAATTGGTTAAAAATCTATACTTCATAGAATACTCATTCATTCATTCATTCACTGTAAACCCAGCCTTCTCCAAAATTTCCTATTTTCTTCCTTCCTCTTTTTCTCCTCATATGATCCTTAAATCTTAATGTCGTCTATCATCTGATATCACCTTCTGCCACGATCTCACCATATATTGTATAATTATTATTATTGTATCTCCAATGGGGGTTAGCCCTATTTTACATATGTATGTTAGGGCTATAGTTTTACACAAAAAAGATAACCATAAAGAGAAATGGAAAAGAAAATTAAATTAGCTTACGCGATGTAAACAAAACATAAACAATCCGTAAATTAGGCATTGCGATTGCAAAGCAAACATCAGGCATCAATTTGAGACATAGAAAAACATTTACAACATACATACGTAACACAAATATGCAGCTTTCCGTACCATACATCATAAATTAATACACAATAGTCACACACACACAAACTATAATTACGACATTGCGACGACATCAAGTATCCCATAACTATGACTCACATACATAACAAATCAAGCATCCGTTGCAACACATACACTTCAACATAGTAACCACACTTTTAAAAGTTACAAATTTGGCTCCAAGAAGAATAAATAGGCACTGTTACTAATTACTATTCTTCTACAAGGTCTCAAATACATCTGTAATAAATCTGTGACATTCCTTTATGCAACATTGCTTCAGAAAAACTTTTGTTAATGCTAAGATGGGTTCCTAGCCAGTATCTCCTGCGTTCTTGTAGCGGGCACTCAAATAACAGGTGGTCGACTGTTTGTGTGGGGTGTTCACAGAAACATGAAGAGCCGTTTGGGTTGTCGATTTTGAAACGTTCGAAATATGAATTAAATTTTCCGTGTCCAGTCATAAATTACGTGGATATGTATGATGGTTCATAATTCTTTGCGGTTAGTCCATCTTTAACTGTGGGAAAATATAGTGAATTTGTGATTTGCCCATTTGTACTATTTAACCAAATTGCATTCCAGTCATTTAACTTGTTAACCTTCATTTCCATTTTAACGTAGGAGAGGGGGTGTTTAGAGTATCTGTGTCCCTTTCCGAAATTGCGGCCATCTTGGCTAGATGATCTGCTCTGTCGTTTCCTGCGTTCCCTACATGACCACGTACCCAATCGAAACATACATGTTGCTTACATAGTAACAAAGTTTCCCTAATACCAACCGCAATTGGATTGAGGTTACATTTACCGTCAATTCCTGCGAATATATTGAATATATTGTATTCGTAAGTGATATAGTGTTAAAAGTTGTGTAATCAAGATATATAACTAGAATAGTGATGAATGAAAGTCATGCAGGTACCAAATCCAAGAATGTCTATGGCCATCATGACTTACAGGATTGAAGAAAATAAATATACTAAAAAAAAAATATTGTTTTCGTTGCTTTTCTCATGTTGCATACGGTATAAATGCATCACAAGTGTAAACGCAGAGTGGCATCAAAGCAATGATTTGTTGTTACTAGGCAAGTTCCTCGTGATATTATACGAGTTATAGTAACATAATTCTGCTGCACCTTCATGGATTTTAAGGTTTGTTATGCTAATAAATTCTTCAAAACAAACTTTCGTGTTTTTGTAGCCCTACTACCTAATGAAACATAAAACAGAATGGGCATTGTTCAGTTACAATATCACGTAATAGGCTTATCACCCGAGTAATGTCTCAGGATAATATTCCACAAAACATATTAAGTACCGGCATTAATTTTTTACACCAACAACTGCGTAGGATAATGTACTGTATTAAAAGTAAAATGTTGCAATACAGTTCAATATAGATAGTGTTATGCAAAATGATTTTCAATGATACTCACAATTACTGGTGTGAATGATATCAAGAATTACGAAGTAAATTCCGATGTTAACCATCACTTACCTGTAAGTGAAACAAAACATGTGTTAAATAACTTACTACAGTATATATATATATATATATATATATATATATATAATATGTCGAATTTGTTTCTGTCCTAAAAACATTGTTTATATTAAGTTATAAATAAGGTTCGGATAAAGTAGCTGTATCAGGATAGGCTGTATAGTTGTATATAGGGTGATTCATGAGGATTTACCGTCCTTTACGGAGCTTATTTCTGAAGACGTTTTGAGCAAAAAATGTCATATAGACATAGTTCCTATTCTCAATATTTTCAGAGTTACACTAATTTAAAGTTGTTTGTAAAATACGTTTTTTCTTTAGTTTGAAGGTAAAAGAATAATACAAATAGAGAATGAACCATTCAGAAATATCGTTTCTTTAATTGCCAAGTATTATGAAGCTAAAAATGTGCTCTGAATTCCTTAGTTGCTTCGTACAGACAACTTTTTCCATTTTTAACTAGAAAATTACATTAATTCATACGCACTTATCATAACAATTATTACAAATCACACCACTTCCACCGACTTAATTATCTGAAGTTCAATTTTTCATCCTAATTTACAGTCTTGGACAGTTTACAACACATTTTAAAAGACGTCGCCGTCCGCTTGAGTACACTTGGCCGCATGGTTGTGAACGGCACTCGTCGCGCTACGTAACTGCATACGGCTATCTTTGATTTCCGTAGCGCTCGCGCTGGCTGCTGACTGCACGCTGACCAAGATCACGGGTTCACAGCAATGCGTTCCAATAACGAAGCGTACTGTAACTCTGTAAATATTGAGAATAGGACCCATGTTTATAGGACATTTTTTGCTCAGAATGTCTCCGGAAATAAGCTCCGTAAAGGACGATAAATCCTCATGAATCACCCTGTAGATTATGGCCTTGACTTGCTTCAGATTAAGTAAACACTACACCCTTCCACTGTTGGGAAGAGCGTTCCCTATCCCCTAGCTAAAACATCAATGAATGGACAGTACAGCCGATAGGAACTGAATGTACGTCGTCACTACTTTCGGCGACAACTAGTTAATGTTTGTAAACAAAACGCACGGACCAAGGATGCCGATCCTGATACAGCTACTTTATCCGAAACTTAGTGATAAAAAACTATATACAAATGAATTTGATTAGAATAATAGTGCTGTACTAACAAATAGGTATTCATTTTCACTTGAAACTAAATGAATACGTTTTGTAAACGTTTGAAGGTTCATTTATATTGCTATTCTTACTAGAATTTTAATTAAAACCCAGCCATTTTCCTAAAATAGAGATTAATTCCCCTTAAGTAATTAATTTCCTAGTAAACGGTTTCTCAGCAATGTTTCCGGGAATGTATAGAATTCTGTTCAAATTAAGGAAACACTTAAAAGATAAAAAAGATGTACATAACAATGATCCTCCCGTCTACCATAGGTAAATCCGTACACGACAAAGTAACCTTCGGTATCTGTGCATTAGTTATAGAGGAGATGCTTGAGAAGATTGATTAGACAAGAATAAATCTCCTCGTTCGAAAAATGTGTAAGACCCTATTTCAATTCGAATAAAACTTCAGATCGTCGAGGCATGAATTCCACAACTTCCTTCACATCACCGCTAGCACCAAAACTCCATCGTCACCTCCACCACTATTCTTAACTGCTATAACCAAATTTCGAAGTTCATATGACTTGTTTACTATTCATAAACCAGTCGGTGACGGGTGAAATTTTGGTTACTTTCAGTAAAAAAAAAAATCGCATTTTCGTTTTCTTGTAAAAATTGAACCAGCAATCTCTTATTTATATGCTGACCAAGTTTCAATGCACTGTGGCGCTCGAAAGAAAAAAAAAATACGCGATATATAATTAGCTGACTATTGAACTTAAAGTCCATGCATATTTACAACGCTGTTTTCTCACATTTCATTCCGGCCTCGGAACAATTTTTCCAATGAATTTATTCACAATTATATATTCTTATTAGCAGGCTTCGAGACTTCGGACCCGATAGAGCAGTTCAGTGGGAAATCCGCATAACGGCGTACTGAGTATAGTGGTAAAGCGTACAGTGGGTGGGGGTACTGTAGAATGGATGACAACAAATACGCAAAGGAAACGCTCTGGATTTGAAGGTTCTGACGAATAATTTGGTTTTCATACAAACCTATTTTCAAACTGTGTCTGAAACTATTACACGGTTAGAAAAGTCAGAGCAAGAGATGCCGAAGTCCTCAAATTAGTTGAGGAAATGACACAGAGAATTAATGAGACACCAAGTACACCGGTTACTGAATGTGTAAAACAGAAGTGGAAATCAATTTTATGTAAAAATAACGGATATGGAATATTTTGTAATATAAACAGCAAATTAGTGGACATATAGTCACCCGAGAATAAAGGACTGTCTCTTAGAGATTGCAATGATGTTAGGGTTTTTCGTTTTGCTCCTATAAAGTCATGCGACGCAGAGCGCATGTTTTCACAGTACAAACTGTGTTTGGTAGACAACTGAAAAATATTTACGTTTGAGACACTGAAAATGTATCTTGTAGTACATTGCAATTCTGAACTGTAACTGCACTTCCTAAAGACGACGAATAGGATAAATGAAGAAATTAAAATTGCTACATGTTTATTACCACTAATAACACTGTGTATAATTAAACACAAATACTTATAAAATTCAGGAGAATAAATGCTTTTCACATTCTTTTGACATTGTCGTTGTGTAACGTATATTCACTTGCAGAATGTCCATATGTGTGTGTTCCCTCATACTACAGTACTCTACTCTAAGTAGCAACGTTGTAACCTCAACACATCTCTACCTTTCACTACCTGCAGCGAGTCAAACACAGTAAACTTATTGTATCGGGTCCAAAGTCTGGAAGCCTGCTTATTAGCAACAGTCATTCTGTTTTGTCACTCTGGTCGGTCTGGGTGGCGCAGTCGGTACGGTGCTGGCTTTCTGTGCCCGAGGTTGCGGGTTCGATCCCGGCCCAGGTCGATGGCATTTAAGTGTGCTTAAATACGACAGACTCATGTCAGTATATTTCCTGGCATGTAAAAGAACTCCTCCGGGACAAAATTCCGAGACACCGCGACGCTGATATAACCTCGGTAGTTGCGAGGTCGTTAAATAAAACATATTTTTATTAATTCTGTCACTCTTTATGGCGAATCGAAATGATACAAATATAAACAGGATCATGGTAAAGTGCACGTAATCGTATGCTTGACTTACGTGAATATTGTAATATCCATTTCTCAAATCGCCTTAAATTGTCTGCCAATCTCTAGCAATAACACTGTTGCAGGCTTCAACTTCGACCAGAATTTGTTATTGTTTTTGGTTTTTCGTAATAACAGAAACTAGCAAAATGCAATACCTTATTCCCGTAGGGTATAGTAATAAAATTCGAATGATATATGACATAGATCATGCACACAGGCTAGTCATGTTCCGTAATTCACTTTTGTAATTTACCTCACATTATTTTAATAACAACCTTGTGTTGAACTGACATAAAAACATTTCTCCTCAAGGGTATGGCTGAATTTTGTTATGCTTTTCTGTTTATTTACAACTATGCATATATATCCAGGAAATAATTCCTAGAGATAACCTGTGCAAGGTTCAGTTTGCAATGAACAAGAATATCTTTAAAATTATTTCTGAGCATAAATCATACCGTATCATTTTTTCTCTATTCTTAGAATTTAATGTTTTAACTTTTCCAGCAAAAATTACGAATGGTATGCACGCTTACCAGCGAAGGTAAATCTTCAATAATAATAATAATAATAATAATAATAATAATAATAAATCTATCGTCAGGCCTATAACAATCAATACCAACTATCAAAACCTGAATCCCGTGTTCTGTTTCGCTCTCATTCTTGTGTGGAATTTGAACCTATACTACACATTAAAAAATATTGGGTCAGTTTAAAATTAAAATCAGCCGAGACTTATTATGTGCAACAGAAGTATCGGCCGTAGTTCGGATTAGGGATACTTGTAACATTGGTTATAGACTTTCTATTCGTAGATATGGTTCGCAACCTGTCAGTGTGGCTTCATACGAGGCGCATCCAGAAAGTAAGTTTCCCGATTTTTTCCCCTTGAAAGTAAACGTAATTAGCCGTGTCAATTGCGCATGCGTAACAGATCTATGACGTATCAATCATATGCCAGCCGGACAGGTCCCGCCTCGTGCCAGTAGCGTGGCAGCAGTGGTCCGAAATGGAAGCTCTTATTCCTTCTCCCGCCGCCTGTGAGGTTCGGTCGGTGATAAAGTTCTTTAATGCACAAAGCATTGCGCCAATTCAAATTCATCGGCAGCTCTGTCGGGTGTATGGGCCGAACATCATGAGTAAGCAGATGGTGCGTCGCTGGTGTAGGAGTTTTCCGAAGGTCGTCAAAGTGTCCATGATGAAGAGCGCAGTGGGCGACCGTCCCTCATCAATGATGATCGTGTTGAGCTGGTGCGGCAGTGCATCATGGAGAACCGTCGCTTCACGATTACGGAGCTGAGCAGCCATCTTCCGCAGATATCGCGATCCTTGTTGCATGAGATTGTCACTAAGCACCTGATGTTCAAAAAAGTGTGTGCCAGGTGGGTGCCGAAACACCTGACACCCGAACACAAAATGCAACGTTTAGGAGCAGCACTGACATTTCTGCAACGGTATCACGATGACGGCGACGAGTTCCTCGACAGAATCGTCACGGGCGATGAGACTTGGATTTCGCACTTCACCCCGGAAACCAAGCAGCAGTCAATGCATTGGCGGCATAGTGGATCTCCGGTCAGGACGAAATTCAAACAGACGCTGTCGGTACGGAAAGTGATGTGCACGGCGTTCTGGGACAGGAAGGGCATTCTGCTCATTGACTTCCTTCCAAGAGGTGAAACAGTGAACGCTGACCGTTACTGTGAAACACTGCGAAAATGGCAACGTGCCATTCAAAACAAGAGGCCTGGAATGCTTACTGCAGGTGTTGTGCTCCTCCATGACAATGCTCGTCCACATACGGCTCGGCGCACAGCAGCTGTTTTGACGGAATTTGGCTGGGAGTTGTTTGATCATCCACCCTACAGTCCTGATCTTGCTCCCAGCGATTTTCACGTTTTCTTGCACCTCAAGAAATTCCTGTCCTCCGGTGAGCGTTTTGGCAACGAAGAAGAGCTGAAGACGTCTGTCACACGCTGATTCCATTCACAGGCGGCAGAGTTCTACGACAGAGGGATACAAAAGTTGATCCCACGATACGACAAGTGTCTCAATTCTGATGGTGGCTATGTTGAAAAATGCTGAAACATTGCTGTACCTGTTGCCAATAAATGTTTTCCTGAAAGTGTGTATTCTTTTTTTTTAATAGGGAAACTTACTTTCTGGATGCGCCTCGTACAAATAGAAAAAATGAAAACGAAAAGTGCAAGATGGAGACTGTTCAAGCAATACTGTGTCGCATGAGAGTTAGGTTAAAACCAGTTAACCCCGCTCGTCTACTATCCCGTCCGGCCGTAGGCGTTGTCTAATCGGGTGAGGCTGTTCCTGCCGCAGCTCTGGTCAAAACATAATTGGATGAGCCAGTATGTACTTAAAGTAAATTGCTAACAAATATTAAAATCATTTCTGCGTCACTAAATTAGTTATGCTTGATGGTGCCTACTACACTACCACGTTCTAGTGCCGCGATCAAGAAAGCATGGAGCTATATATCCTTGCCCCCTACAGACTTTCTGGCGTATAAAGGGAATATATTTACCTCATAATACGCATTACATAATTCTGAACGAATAAAAAAGTGTACATTTATTATTACTTTCTTGTTTTTTATGGATATTGGCAAAGCTTTTAGTAAATAAATGATGATAAAAAAGAACCTTAATTTGTCTGTTCGTTTGACTTCATTTGAATGAAGGTTTTTTATCATAATTTATTTGTTAGTAATACAAGACAGATCCAATTCTGTAACGAAATCTGGAAAAAAGAAAGTTAACTAAGCAATGATAACTACCATATTCGCAAAACTAAAGCAGCTAAACATAACACGCGAGTTTTCTACTGAAATGTAAACGTGGCAGTACTTTTATAGAATAAACAATTTATCTTTCAATTTAGTTACAACACCATGGCAACTACTTAAGTCCTAATTTTCAACTTTTTCGAGAGCAGACTGAATGATAAAAGCTTCTCAACCTAATAATAAGCATTTCCCACATTTATTCTGCGTTTAATTTCCTTTGGAGTGTCATTTATATTTGTTACTGTTGTTCCAAGGTACTAAAACGTTTACAACTTTTCAAAGGATAAATTTCCAATTTTTATACTGTATTTCTTTTTCGGTACCAAATGTCATAATCTTTCAATTGTAGTCATTTCTTTTATTAATGTTTTGAACTGCAAACAATGTATACTTTAACCAGATGTACTTTAAGACGTAAGGGAATAGCAATGCGCAAGGTATAGTTTCTGCTTCCAAAGTTTTATCGTCTTCTACTCGTGATACAATCTGTTTTTACAGATTACGGCTTTGAGAACAGTACCGGTATCAAAGCAGTAGCGGATGGTGGGTTTGAAAGTTGAGGAGGCCAAGACATGAATGATGAGAATATAAAAATATAAGGCCTGTGACGTACCTCATTACCAAGCGCAGAATTTATAGATTTTAAGAAATTAAAATTAGATTTTTCAATGTATGTTTTAGGATTTTAAATCTTATGTTTAGGAATTTACATGATTTTAGGGGGAAAAAATAAATATAAACAACATACTGTTAATATATTACAACGGCTTGGTAAAGATTGCCTCTCTTTGGGACGCTTTAAGTCCTAACCTACGAATTAGGTCTTTTTAGATCATATTACATCTAAGAATGTTACTCTTTGCTACATAAAACGAACAAGAAAAACAATATTTCGAGAGTAACGAGATAGAAACAAAATTGATTCGAACCTAAGAATCCGGGGCTTGCTCATTACTATTACATAGCCTAAATGTACAGCAAATTAACTGGACGTTCCTCTTTCTTCCCAAACCGATCAAATAGGCCACAACATACTGAATAACTGCTACTAGAAGAAGCTAGAGACAAATCTGCATTTGTTTCTAAACTCTCGATATATTTAAAATGCTGTATAAGTAAATACATCTCGTAACACAAAAGAATAAAATAACAGGAACACCCGCAAACAAGAGAAAATCTAACAACATAAATGAAAACTTTTACGCAGGGAGAGAAAACTAACAACACGTGACTCAATTTTCTAAAACCAAGAAGAGAGAAAGAGAGAAAGCTTCCGAATACAGCCGAAACCAGCCGTGACTAAGCAGTACAGTTGTCAGCGGTGGGTAGGACGTCTCCAAATCGGCTCCCTTCGCGCGTTCTAGTCAAGTTTAAACACTCTTCTAACCAGCTATCTTATTGGTTGAACTGCTGATGTCATGGTTACCGGGGAGTAGCGTCATGCTGCCGACTCCTCTCTCCCGCAGGCTGCTAGACACTGCAGGCTGCTAGATGTCGACTATGCAGGTTACAGCGCTATCTGTTATTTTTCAGTACGAATTATTTGTACTATGTACAGTATAGCGAGCAGCATCACCAACAGAATGTGGTCGACTTTACGTTAGTCGTAGTGAATAATAAAATTAATATAAAAGGAAAAATGTTCGTCATTTGATGTAACTTGTCTGTGATCTTAATTCAGCTGAAATTATTACTGCCATATTGTGTTCTGGTAAAATATTAGGGGAGGCTCGGCCTCCCTTGCCTCCCCTGAAAATCTGCCGCTGTATCAAAGACTTATAGTTATAGATAAAATACTTCAAATTTGCCCTTACAGAGCCACTTGGCTGCCATGCACATCATCATTTAGACATGCATTTTTTCTATGATATTGAACTATATCAAAATCTCATAATTATTATAGCCAAATGGTGTAATTTATAACAGTGTTAAATACAAACTTACTTGGTAATAATACTAAGGTAGATATCTCCAAGTTCGCCACTCGTCATTTTCGTTAAGATACGATATTTGGCCAAACGTTGGCAGCAGTAACTTGATGTACGATGCGTTAGAACTTCGTTGAATACGCAAGGTGCATTACCAGTATCTCTTGCTATGAGGAAGCCGCCATAATGCGTTAACTGTGGTTACCAGTATAAGATTTGCTCCGTAAGTATCCGTTTCATCCAACGGAATAAGTAATACATTTACAGAGTGTAATATATCATTTTAAGTCCTAATGTATATACTTTTTGGCTGCATTTTTAGAATTACATTTTGGCCTATTGTAATAATGTCCTACTTTATGACATTATGACTGATTGCTGGAACTGTTCTTAAGTTCGCCACTGCAGCTTCTTCCATCGCCAACTTAGCATTATTCGTTGTTGCTTTTCTGAGATCGTTTTAAACAGTTGGCAGTTAAAAAATAACTTATTGCATTCTAACTTTAGTATTTAAATAAGTGACATTTTAAATATTTTATAGACTATTTCGTTTATATGACGTCAATCCATTTTCGACCAATGACGTGTAATGAAATTTTGAATTCCAACCAATCACAGTCACACTTTGCGATAATCTTTGCAGCTAGATTTATCGCCATCAATTTATCGCATGGTCGTTCTTTTGTTTAGTTGTTGTCGCCAACTGTTTCCCCGTAAATTGATGATCATGAATACATTAAGATGCAACTACACGGTTAAACGTTCCTTTCAATTTTAAAGCAATGAATGCAAGACTGATATTTAATATTAATTAATATATTTACGCAGTGAAGACGACATTCAAAACGGCGCACCATGTAGGCACAAAATCTTCATGCATCTTAATTCAACGTACCTTTTAAACTTGATTCTTTCAATATTGTTCCCAGATTGCACGCATACGCGATTTGAATACTGAACTGTGTAGATGCAGCTTTAGTTCCGTTACACACTACAGCGAGAATGCGCTTGTCGAGCTATAAAAATGCTTTCCTGTAGCACGAGTAACGGTCGAAATAAGGCACAGCTGACATTGGCCCTGCTCCCACAGGCAACTTAACCTATAATTGTAGCCTATAAAATTTGTATTTTGTGAATGAAATTAAACAATTAATAGAAAGTCAGATGTTCAAATTTATGTAACATTATCGCATATCTAACACAAAGACCTTGCACAGTAATATATACAACATCTTTGATCAAACTGTCTTCCGTATGGCGTAATAAAATTCTTGTTCTAATTATCTATAAAGAGATGGCTTCACTGTGTAGCAACATGTCTCGCTGTGAATACATAAGCATTATTAATCAGGTTACTGTAATTATATTATGATTTCAGCAGATAATGAAAATGTATTTATGTTATAATAATAAGAGAAAAGTGATGTATATGTAATTAACATTGTTAAACCTGTATTTCGCTTTTCCCAATTGGCATTACTGAATAATAACATCGAATTTCTTTATTGCAGTAATCGATACTCATCTATTTCAACTTCACAATGTCTGAATAGATTAAGTATTCGTAAATATAAAATTATTAACATTTTGTGATCGAATTTTAGGGATGTATTATTTATATTTTTATTTAATTCACGAAATAGTCCTTTTAAATGTCACTAGAGGTCTTGCCGATAAATCCACGAGCAAACTCAGACCTCTCGTGACATTACTGCAGATAAATGATTACTATAATTATTAATCCTGTGATAATTTATTAATGATAAAACTTTGTATTAAAATATATTGCACCTGTAATCTGTGATATTAAAATAATATTTCAATTTACAACAGGCACACAAGCGGGCAACTTAGGGATCACATGTGTCCTAATTTCACCAGATGTGTCCCGTTGTCTCTCTTGTTTTTGTACGAGGAGTATCTTATACTTTACGAAATTTTTATTTAAGATGCACTTTAGTACAAGTATTGCAACGCAATTTTTTTTATACTTTCGTAATATGACTTCATCAACTATTTAAAAATAAAATTTCTTAAGGTGGTAAACTTAGGGAGGCTTACCTTACTTAATATTTCTCATCCTTTGGCGTGGAGAAAATTCCAAAAATGTTTCATCACAAATAAGCAGTGAAAATGCACTGGTGTTCAAAGTTGCAAAAGAAAAGTATCATCTCACTCAATTCGGAATTTTAACCCTGCATTACTCAGGTGGGGTGTGGTAAACCCCGGTGCGTATATTTCAACGAAAATCTAAGAGATGGAGCTAGTGTGTACTCTGTGCATCTGTATACCTTTCAATCACACCCCGAAGAGTTCACTTAAGAAATTGTTTAAGTGAACTAATAATAGTATACTTAATTGCGTTTATCTTATTTCTGAAACTTGCGGAAAAATATATTAGTTATTTAAAATGGGGTTTGTGAAACCCCACCTGAGCAATGGTGAGAATATTTATAACATGAGTAACGCAGGGTTAAGGTCATAATCACTGTTCAGAGCGAGATGTAGTAAAGTTATGAAGTTCAATATAAGTTATATGTTAAATTTTCATTTTTGTGCGATGTTGGTCGCCTTCAGGTCCCCCGACGCCAGACTCATTCCGAGTTTGCATTGTGCTGACAAATTTCGCCTCCAAAACTACACATTCGTAGTTCTAAATAAAATAATTTAAAGCGGCCTTAATTTCGTTGACTTAACAAATGTGAACCATAATTATAAACACAACTACGGTTATATCATAGCAGGTGTTTTAATTTCCCCTGCGTGTCATAAAATATTAGTCCACCTGTTATACATGCCTTTGTGGAGATTACTTTTGGAGGCAGCTGTGTCTCCTGCCCTTTCCTCGACAAAGAAGCGTGACCCACGATGTATAATTATTTTATGAAGCAACGCGTCTTGCAGGTTCTAATATCAGTCTCCTTGCTAAATTAAATATGCACAGTTTTCTTATTCTTTGCATTAATTTATAGGCACGTCAAAATTCTCCTCTTAAAAATTAGCTCTACCGACTCAAAAATTCAACTCTGTTACTAGCACATCATCGTCGTCGTCGTCGTCATCGTCATCATCACCATCACCATCATCATCACCATCAATGGTAGCTTACTATGATACAGGTAAGAAACCCAACCAAAGTAAGTAGGTCTACTTCAATTTCGTCTAGATTGATATCTAATGCACCTTACAAACGACTTTTGTGCGAGATCGTGCGTATTTGCTTGTTTTCCGCACAGAACCAATACGCGGTAAGTGTGAAATATCACATTCAGTATTCCCAACGTAACACACATAATAATTTCCCTCTTCTTACCGCTTAAGCGCGACATTCATTTTACTGCTTTAGGTTTTTAACATATTATTTTTAGAGGCGTTTAACATAGTAATAATTATAAATTGGAAACTTACCACTGCAATTTCACCTAAATTGCAATGTTAATTATTGTTTTTAAATATTTTAAAAAATTAAGTAAAGTCTACTACTCCACGAAACTTATTGCATTCCTGATACAAGTAACATTAAGGAAGCCGTGAAAAAATCAACAAGATTCCAGATGAGAATGTTATTACTGCAATATGTTATATAAATAATATTGTTAAAATATTAAAATGAAAAATAAATCATTACATAACCTTACCGTTTGTTTTAAGTTCGCATTTATAGACTGGGGGAAAAAAAGACAGACGTATATCACGGCCTGCTGGGGTATAGTAAATACAGAAAACATTTTATAGCAACAATGTTGAAGAAAGATGTTTTGGTTTTCCGAAGTTGCCGTCATTAAACAGAAACCAACATGGAGATTTCATTGCAACTAATTAGGAATTCGTCTTTCAGGTATGTAATAAACGATCTTCGCACAAAATAATGTACGATACACGAGCAGTATCTTTCTTTTCATGTTCTCGAAAATTAAAAAAGCTCAACTACGTTTCGCTTTTTCAATCTTTTCCTCGACCATGAAAACGTCAACATACCGCTCTTGTAACGTATATTACTATTTAGAGAGCCCAGAGGTTCATTACCGCCCTCACATAAGCCCGCCATCGGTCCCTATTCTGAGCAAAGTTAATCCAGTCCCTATTAAAGGTCGACCTGATGGCGAGTTCGTATAGCGCTGGCCTTCTATGCCCAAGGTTGCGGGTTCGATCCCGAGCCAAGTCGATGGCATTTAAGTATGCTTAAATGCGACAGGCTCATGTCAGTAATTTACTGGCATGTAAAAACTCCTGCGGGACAAAATTCCGGCACATCCGGCGACGCTGATATAACCTCTGCAGTTGCGAGGGTCGTTATATAAAACATAACATTTCTATTAGAGTCCTGCATAACCGGTTACGAAAGATTGAAAAGACATGTTGCTACTCAACGTCTGGTGCTATAGACAGTATGCGAAGCGTCTCGCGGAGTAGTCCAATGTTCGGTTTAACGAATGTCCGAGTCTCACTCGGTTGGACGGCTCTGGATCATGAAAGACAGATAATATTGAGCCATCCAAGAGTTCCAATAATCGTCGCAAAGACGCGATTATCATCGTGTACCTTTCAAATGATATTACCTCCTCTGTCCTCATTGATTCAAGCACGCATCATGAAACTACAATCATTAGACTTGAGATGCTTATATTTTTGTTAATAACTTTTTATCTCCCTAAAACGATTTATTAGAGAAATAATTATACATCCACTTAGAATGATTAAAAGACATAGGCTATATTAACAAATACTCTTTTAGTGGTAGCCTACGTATTTTGAGTTTAAAGTATTAATGTTACAATAGTGTGTACATATTTGCTCTTCTATTTTTCGAGAAAGTTTAATTTATTTTATTCTTGAATTAGTTTACACGTCAGATTTCATCAATGCATTACGCTTATTTCCTTTGTTCTTACCGGTGTTCATTAGTTGATTCATATATTAGTTGTGAAGATAAATGTACCAAAGTTTTCAATCAATTATAATCCTATTTCAAGCTAACTTACTTACTTATGGCTTTTAAGGAACCCGCAGGTTCATTGCCGCCCCCACATAAGCCCACTATCGGTCTCTATCCTGTGCAAGATTAATCCAGTCTCTAACATCATATCCCACTTCCCTCAAATCCATTTTAATGTTATCCTCCCACCTACGTCTCGGTCTTCTCAAAGATCTTTTTCCCCTCAGGTCTCTCACCTATCACTCTATATTTCAGGATTCGCCCATACGTGCTACATGCTCTGTCCATCTCGAATATCTGGAATTAATGCTTCTAATTACGTCAGGTGAAGAATACAATGCGTGCAGTTCTGCATTGTAACTTTCTCATTCTCCTGTAACTTCATCCCTCTTAGCCCCAAATATTTTCCTAAGAATTTCAAACTAACCCTTTTTTTAATTATGAAAAGTAAATTTCCTTCAATTACTCCATTTGTATAGTTATAATATGTCATCAGAGTTCCTGTATGGTGAAATGCGCTTGGTATTCTGTCCTCTATATCTGTGGTTCTGTCTAGCCAGGCGCAACCGCTTCGAGACCGAATATTCGAACGAATGTCCAACCTCGTCGGTTGATCTGCAACCGGTCGAATATAAACCGGTTCTAAGCGCTGTTCTGCAGCACTCTGGTCGCTACCATCACATTCCACCTTCTTCAAATCCATTTTAATATTATCCTCTCATCTACGTCTCGGCTTCCCCAAAGGTATTTTCCCTAATGTCTCCCACCTAACGCTATATGCATTTCAGTATTCGCCGTACGTGCTACATGCCCTGCCCATTAAGCATACCTGGAAGAGAGCTACTTTTCCAGTTGAATGTGATGCATTTGAAGGCCTTGCCAATGTTTTCTGGAACGCTGAAGATTCGAGTTACTCAACTTCAAACTGCAGAAATGCAACTTTCATCCAATGTGCTTACTGTCGTTTACATTAGTGCTTAACGGATTTCTACATCAACACCTACAAACATGTTTAAGTATACGTAAGGACAGCTAAAATTAGTAGAATAATTATTATTTATAGCTGAGTTTTCTTCACTAGTACGTCCAGTAATGGAATATGGTGCTGCATGTTGGGATCCTTACAGATTAGAACATATTAAGACACTGGAAAAAAATTAAAAAACGGGCTCTCAAGTGTTGTCGGAAAAATTCACCATTAAAATGGGACACACTCACGGACAGGAGAACGCGAATTCGATTATGCGCACTGTTCAAAACATACAGAGGTGAGCCTGCCTGGAGAGAAATAAAAAATAGGTTGCAGCCGCCAAATTACTCTTCAAGGAACGACCACTCATATAAATTGAGGGAAAGAAGGCAGAGGACGGACACTGGAAAGTTTTCTTTTCTCAATCGTACTATCAGGGACTGGAATGCTTTACCTGCAGACTTACTAAAGGCTTTACCAACAACCAAAAATGTATTTAAAAATAGGCTTAAGGACTTTACTAATAGACGGTAATTATACACAGTATTTAAAGGGTGTAAATGATATGTTGTTATTGAAGTGTTGTATCAGTGAAGAATTATGTTGTGTCAGTGAAACGTGTTCCTGTCAGTGAAGCTTTATAGTTTATAGTGTCAGTGCAAAGTATTTGAACAGTGAAATGTTTTCAAGTGTTAGTGAAATCTGGACAGAATCAGTGAAATGTGTCGTAGTTCCAGTGCAGTGAGTGAGTTGACAGCGAAATGAGTGTAATGTTGAAAGGTACTTGTGCAGATATGAACATATCATACTCGTGAGTTTTAGTTCAAACTTAGGTTTAAGATACAAATTAGATTTATTTTAAATATTATTTTAAGTGATCGTTTCATTTAATTTAGGATATTCCCTGTTGTTGTTGTTATTATTATTATTATTATTATTAGTATTATTATTATTATAAATTATTGTTAGTATTAATTATTAGTATTATTATTAATTGTATTTTTAATTTTAAGTTTATTATTGTTTATTGAGTGTAATTAGTTACCACTGCCACCGGGTATATACCCATTGCAGTATGAATAAATACATACATACATACATACATACATACATACATACATACATACATACATACATACATACATACATACATACATACATACATACATACATACATACATACATACATACATACATACATACATACATAATTTAACAAAAATATTGGTCTTGTAAACCAAAAATAAGAAACACCTTTTAAAGCTTCAGAAAAAAGACTATATCTTTTCATTAATTCCCAAAACTAATATTTTTTAGATTACTTTATTTATCCTATCATGATAACCCTTTATTCAGGCACTTTATTTTTGTTACTTTAAGAGAATATTTTCTTCATACATACATACATACATACATACATACATACATACATACATACATACATACATACATACATACATACATTCATATTCATTTTTATACCAATATCTATCTAGGCTCATAAACATTGTATAATTGCACTATGGTTAGCTACAATTGGTACCACAAACATTGATTACAGCTGAGCTTTCCATTCCATTTGATTTTATACCATTGTCAGTCAGGCACTTCGCGAATGTACCTTGTGAGATCCCTTTAAAAGAAGCGGGTTCGCGTGTTCTTTTTCGATTTTTCCCCTCCCTACTTCTTTCATCATCACTGTCATTGTCGTGTACATTATTTCAACGATAAGGAATAATGACATGGCCTCATTTTCATTTTGATGTAAAGTTTACTGCGTTATAATTTCAATTAAGACTGGAATATAGTTACGAAAACTTCATACGCACGTTACGTGTTTATCCAGAGAAATACTTGTTTCTCGATTTCCAATAACTCCATCTAAATTCTCAATTAAACCCTTACTTACATTAGCCTGCCTTTGTGTCAACTTGCTCCACTGCTGTGAAGATTTATATGAGCTATTAAAGTTACGGTAAATTGCCAATCTGCGACGGTTAAGTAGGCACTGATCCCACCCAGTAATTAAGAGTCCTGCGAAATCCGTGATAAATACGGAAGAGTGCAGGAATCGGATTACTGCCATCTACAGGAGAAAGAGTTTGCAGGCTTCACCTTCTTGTTCCCGAGCTGCGGTGCCGTCTTTCTGCAAGATATCCTCATATATCCACTTTAAGAAACTGCAAACAAGTCGAGTTCGTAGCTAACGGCACTCATACCTCATTAGGATGCTAATTTTATAGAATAGCTATTAAAGTATGAATGTTTGAAACTGTACGCGAGCTGCTCTTGCTCTGTAAATATTACAAGATGGAAGATGTGTGATTTATGACGATCGTCGTATCGCAAGTATCATTACGAAATCGGTTTCCTATCGAAATGAAATTCAGTGTTCTGTATTTAAATCAGAAAAGACAGCAAGGCGTTACAAATGGAGATATCTCCTGCAGGACAAAAGAAGATCAAAAGTAAAATTGGCGTTAATAACTTAATTCTTGAATAAATGAATTCTCATTTAAGCTGTCAAATGAAATGTAAATATCAAATATCAAAGTTCACGGAGGCCACAGGAGTCACAAAATTTATTTTCAAATCATATTTAAAACGAAAAGAACTCGACTCAAAATTTATAGAACTCAAGGACATGCTCTAGTTCAGCGATGTCAAGGTCAAAGCATGTAGACTAGGGATGTCGAACAGCGCTCTCGAGCTGTGAACTGCAGAGCCTACAAGGTTGAACACAGGCAGCAGGCAGTCCGGCCTAACGATCGTAAACAAAAGCGAAACTGCGGCGGCTGGTACTTTCGTAACTTTTATACATCTTACTGATTAGGAACTCAGTTTTGATTTGCACTTGTTGAACTCTGATAAACAAAGAATGTAGCCTACATGAGGATGAATTATGTTGATGATGACGACGACGACAACAACAGAGTTTCATCTACTTGATCATTCCATGAATGTTGTTCGTTAGTGACGGAAATAAATCATAATAATAATAATAATAATAATAATAATAATAATAATAATAATAATGTTAATATCATGTTTAAAATATCAACTTAGTGTGTATGTGTTGTAGCAGTGCAACTTCAAGTTCAGAAACGTACACTATTTTGATGTATAAAATTAATTACTTTTAGCGTGACTCGAAATTTGTTCATAGTTTTTGTTAGAGATTCAAAAATATCTCCTCCTCGAGTTCGATCCTTTGGGTGAAATGACATCTACAAGATCTCCATGAACATTAAAATCTGAGTCGACACTCCTTATGAATATACTGTAGCTAACTGCGCTGTATCTTTCCGGTCGGTAATTTCATCAAGAGCTATAGTGAGTAAAAGTGAAAGTTTTCATTCTTGCTGTCAGTTGTTCCTCCAAGTTATCCCCCATTTATGATACGCGCTCTGCAACAATATTACGAGACAAACATATAGATTTAAAATCATTAACGTATTCCGGACATATCTGATTTTAATTCTTCTACAGCCTTTTCACGAGTGAAACCGGATAACTTTTCTGGTCCATAAGCTTAACGTGTAGAATTAAAATGCATTTTAATATTATGATGGCTAATGTATCCAAATTCCTTTCTACATATTAAGCAATGTGCCTTTCCGTCCTTTAAGATAAATAATTATTTATCTGTCCACTCACTATTGAATCATTGTTCCATATCCATACCAGCTGCCAGAGTAGATAAACACACTGCGTACAGAACACTGCTACAGCGAGCTGACTGACTGTCGTTTCAGCTCAGCTACGGTAGGAAACAGTATTAATAGTTTCACAGTTTGAGAGCGCTGTTCGACATCCCTGATGTAGACGATTCTGCGTGCGATCAAGCGTTCACTGGTTGCAATGAATCTGTTCTTCAGGCAGCAGCAGTGAGCAAGAAGGGGTGAGCAAAATGAACTCTATTGGCCTACCACTGTAAGATGAATTAAACTGCTTTTAAGTAATAGATACCGTGTTAAATTCATACAAGACAACAAGAAATCAGGAAAGGTTTTGTAGAATGCATCTCTCTAATAAATGCAATAAATTATAATGTAGTAAACTACAATAAATAATAAACATAACTACTCCTTAACTGATACAGTTCCAGATAATAGCTAGAATCTAATTAAGTTTTATATGATTATTTAATAATTCAATAAGTATAAAACACCTTTCCTGTTTTAAACTTATCTAAACAAAAGTGAAAAAAAAAATCACAGACATTCTGCATATGGAGAAATGAAATAATAGGCCTACAACAAATAACAAACATAATATTTTCTTTATCTTAGTGGTTTTAGATAATGAGACCTACCTAATTAATTGCTATGTAACTGTTTCTTACTTAATCATGTACTCATTATATGAACACCACATTTCTAGAATAGTACATTATGCAATGAGCCTATAATGAAGGTAGGCCTAATTAAGAAGCGAGTATGGATATTTATGAAACGAGCGCAAGCGAGTTTCATAATTTTCATACGAGCTTCTTAATTACCATTATAGGCGAGTTTCATACGACTTTTTATGCTCGACCATATTTCTAACTTGATATTATTAATTTTCTTTGTATCTGACCTTGGCCAATGTCCCGTATGTTGTGAGATGTGCGCAGACGCGAAAGTATTGATTTTTTCCGAGGAACAGATGTTCACATTGACCTTGCTAGGCCATAAGAACCTACAGAGATAACATTAAAATTAAATTAGACATTGAAAAACGAGATGACAAATTGAATTTATTTGAATATTATTTACAATTAACGCTAATTATTATAGTAACAGAACATAACCTTCTGCGACAGTATTGGATTTCCAGCCTCCGTGACTTTTCGCTAATTCTCTTTCGATTGCATATCCGAGAATAATCGATACTTGCGGTTTTATACCGGTAGAAAGCTGACCTGTCATTGGCTGAACAGTTGTAACCTGAGTCGTCATTGGCTGAAAGACCTGACCTTTAATAAGTAGGTGTACTTCAATGACATACACTAAAGGTCTGCTACCAGGTGTATAATTACTACATTTCGGCATGGTCGAGCATTAACAAATTTAAACTTCTGACTTCTCGTCTAATACAGAAGTGCTTTTTCTGGTTTTTGCCAACACCAACCTTATGTCCGGCGAAACGTTATTTTCTGCAGCATGAGATAGCATAGCACGCTTAATATCATTTGATAATCTTGATCTTAGTCTTGGTTTTATGAGGTTCATAAGTGAGGAAAATTATTCACATACGCATGTACTGCCAAATAGGTACAGAAATAATTTGCGCCGCAAATATTCGTACCCTGGATATATTAGCCGGCAAAGCGAACTTCCAACTTGGCCCTGTTCACGCAATTCATAGAACCTGGACAGAACTTTTCATCGACTTAACCAAAGGACATCACAACGGTAAGAACATTGTAAAACTGATGGAGGATATGTTTGGATAATTTTTAGACAGAACTCTTAACGAGTCTACGCTATTGGCAACATACTCTTCTTGTACTTTATTCTGTAAACGTAAATGCAATGCAGTGAGGGGGAACCTCCACACTACATCTACATATATATTTATTATAATTTAATGTCAATAAAGCAACAAAATTTGAATATATCATTACGTAGATCGACTAATAATTTCAGGCGTTCCTCACTGCTTCTCTTTTTAAAAGTATATGCTTTCCATATATCAAAGAACATTATCTCCTCTTTTACTACACAAGAAGTGAAGAGTCCAGTCAGCCTAAAACTTACTGAACGACTTCTTCCTCAATGTCTTCATACGAGCTGTGAGACACGTTTGCGCTGTCGTTGACATCACTGCCCTAGTTTATAGATGCTTTTCACCCCTTTCTCGTCAGTTCTGTATCCCTGAGCTAGCCTAATACCCTCTTAAAAGCTATTTTAAACTAAATTACATTCAAAACCTAAGTAATTGCACGTCAAGCTCAATAAATACAGACGTGGACAAATTATTAGACTAAAACGGTTTTCTTGGAAACAATATAATTCGTCATATCAACTATCAGTGTAATTCACAGAGTCTCAATTGTTGTAAATATGATTGTTTCCATCTTATGGTATATTTTTCCAATGGTTAAGTATATTTTGTCTGTCTGTGTTGGTACTACTGATGTTTTAATTATATACTGCAGAAGATATTCAAGAGTCTGTTCTCCTATGGCCTGCAAGAAGACCGGACATGAACGAAATTGAAAATCTGTGATCTATACTGAAGAAGAAGAAGAAGAAGAAGAAGAAGAAGAAGAAGAAAGTAAACAAAAAGAGGCTTACAACAAAACATGGACTCATTTAAGCACTTCTGATATCTGGCTAAATGATACCGATATTCAAAGAAAGTGTCAAACTTTGGTTTCCAGCATCCCTGACAAAATCAGCATGTTAATAAAGAATAAGGGAATGTTCACAAAATATTAGTAACCTTCAGACTTCATTTTATATTCATTATATCTATGTAAAATGCATTTTTGTTCATTATTTCTGCTGATAAATACAACCTCGTTACACATATAATTAATTTAGTCTAATAATTTGTCCACGTCTGTACATGTAATCGTAATTAAATACACATCACATTCATTCATTCATTCATTCATTCATTCATTCATTCATTCATTCATTCATTCATTCATTCATTCATTCATTCACTCATTGTTCTGCCCATGGGCAGGTCTTTCACTGCAAACTCAGTTTTCTCTATCATCTAAATTATTTACATACAAGTTTTAAGTACGTTTCTGTTCTTCTTACGGGAGAACAATGCTCAAAGACCACTTCAGGTAGGTCATTCCACTCGTTTATGGTTCTATATAAAAGAGAGTATTTACCTACGTCTGTCCTTTGTTTTCTAAATTTAATTTTAGAAATCATGATCGTTCTTGCCATAGTCAGTTGGCTTCCCTAACTGACATATGTCACTCATTCTTTTTGACATGTATATGCTCTGTACAATCATGTTATTCTAGTTCTTATATCTGTTGTCAAATGATACTCTTTATTCCTACTCATGCTTTTTAATGAAGTAATTAATTAATGCTACATATTCAGAATGGGGACTACTTTGCATATACTGAACATAATTCTCACTTGAAATTGGTCTCTTAACAATACGTAAATTTAATCATCTAAATTATTTACATATAACTTTTAAGTAAGTTTTTGATCTTCTTGAGGGATGTCAAATGATATTCATTACGCCTACTCAAGCTTTTTTTTTACCTATATTATGTTCTATATAAAGACAATATTCTAATTTTCTATGTTTGTTTTCCAATGATTATCGTACTTACTTACTTACTGCTTTTAAGGAATCCGGAGGTTCATTGCCGCCCTCACATAAGCCCGCCATTGGTCCCCATCCTGAGCAAGATTAATCCAGTCTCTACCATCATATCCCACTTTCCTCAAATCTGTTTTAATATTATCTTCCCATCTACGTCTGGGCCTCCCCAAAGGTCTTTTTCCCTCCGGCCTACCAACTAACACTCTATATGCATTTCTGGATTCGCCCATACGTGCTACATGCCCTACCCATCTCAAACGTCTGGATTTAATGTTCCTACTTCTAAATTATTTTATTATATTATTCCTATGTCTTCTTTTGTCTTTAAGAAATTTAACCGTCCTATATTGAATTCGTTCTAAGGAATATGGTCGGTTTACAAGCAAAACACATTAAATAAAAATATATTTCTTGTGAGGAAAAGGCATACATGATGTTTTAAAAAAACATGTTTTATTTAACGACGCTCGCAACTGCGAGGTTATATCAGCGTCGCCGGTCTGCCGGAATTTTTGTCCCGCTGGAGTTCTTTTACATGTCACTAAACCTAGTGACAGGAGCACATTCAAATGCCATCGATCTGGGCCGGGATCGAACCCGCACCTCGGGCACAGAAGACCAGCACTATTATACCGACTGCACCACCCAGGACGACTATATAATGTTACATAATGTAAGTGTATATACTGGAAAATTAAATAAGTACATATAAAGAGAAATAACTTACTAAAAATAATATTTTGAGGATTCAGTTTTGTCAAGAGCTTTCAAAACGTATTTTTTACTTAATGTGTTTTGCTTGTAAGCCCACGATATATTTGATAAATTCTATAGGCATTCCTACATGTTGTTCCGTATTCCATTAATGGTCGCAATAAAGTTAGGTATGCCAATACCCTCGATTTGGGGGTAACTTTATTCAGAATTCTTACAATAAAATGAAGTGCCATCCATGTGGTCCCGTAAAATTATGAATCTATTCTACAGGGACATCATTTTATTTTTTACTTAAATTTTTATTGTACCTCAGTTTTTTAATGTACTTCACTCCCACCCCTTCTACTAATGAAGTTCCAACTGTCCACACAGAACCAAGGCCGCATATAGTAAGCAGTACTGAATTAGTAAGTATAGTACGTTCCAGAAATTTGTTCGCGTTTTCCAGTGACCAAAGAGCTTTCAATATTGAATCATATTTTCGCACAGGTACTGTCCGTTTGCCTATGTCGCATCCCGATTTCCCCCACCTGCTTCTGTTCGCCCCTCTGTAAAAGCTGGGCTGTCTTAGCTCTTTTCTGAAAACATTAATTTATGTTAGGAATTGGACGTTCACGTAATATTATGGAACTGTTTGAAATAACTTAAATAAAAGGGCCTCGTTAAGTAATTAAATGTCATGTGATTTCCCCCCTTTCTACGTTCCTGCGACATAACCACTTGGACGGACAGTAGGGAGCATGTCTGAGTAATTTTATCTGTGCGGATCGGGCAGAAGTGAAGATTGAATTTACAGTACGTAAGGTACTCTTTTATAGAGTAGGTACAGAATTATTTCAACATGAATTACTAGTACGAAGCACGAAACTGGCAATTGAAATTAGATGCAATAGTCTATAGTGCGATAATATGCACAAAAGAACTGAAGCCTATATCGAAATGAACGGCCACCATTTTAAAAAATGTGTTTAAATATTCATATTATGATTATTTTTCAATTTAACTTCTTTCTCTATATTGTACGCTAATGTGCTGTGGACAGTATAATATACACTGCATAATGAATACGTCTGCATGGATAACTCAGTTCGTGAGTAAAAACACTTATTCTTAATACAGTACTGTATTCTGATTAAACTAAAACCTAATGAAAATCATCGAACTCAAAATCGCGATATTTCCTAGTTTACGCAAATGGATGAACAAATTTTTTTTCCCTCCTATACCTAGTAGAGTGATTTGTTTGTGTTTTACGCCAGTATCATCGAATTACAGTCGTGGAAGGGGCTAGCAAACTGTGTTTCCGGTTCACTAAAGGTATAGCCAGGTTAATATTAAAAATGTTAGTAAAAATAAAATGATATCCCTGTATAACAAGTATTTATAAATTAATAGTCAAGTTAATATAAATACAGGCTATGTTGTTTTATTCCACATGCTGCAATGTAGATTTGGAGTATTTTCAGCAGCTTAAAGCTGCATGAAAATCATAGCTGTAGGTTAAAACTCAGATTAGGGAAAGTTGTGAATATAATGTTCTATTATGTCTTTGGACGAATACCGGGGTCTTCCGAGCCTACATCATTATAGTCTCACTGACTATTCATGTGATATAAGGCTAGAAGGGATCATTTTACGGACCTGGCATAAAGCACATGAACTACACAATCGGGAAAGAAAGAAGTTCTCATTATACTACATTCACATATAAATGACGGGTTACATTAGCTTAAGTAGCGTTGGATCTCAGAGCTGTTTCCGTATGGTTCCCTTTAAAACATGACAAGAGGTGAAATGGTTAAGCCCACGAGAACTCACAACGCTAATGCACACATACACAAAATTCAGTGCATATCGGAACAGGAGCGACCTGGCTTCAGTAAATGTTAACAGGTCGATGGGACAGAAGCAGGGCAGTCGCAAAAACGCACACATTTGCACCAATGCCCTTAACATACTACACATATATAGGTTAATGCAGAGCTGCAAAGCGTATAAATTCATTTAGTATCACTGTAACTGAAAGGTAATAGAATAACGTGACTCCATTTAACAATAATAAAAATAAAAATATCCACATAAACTTTAAGGGTGCTATACATAGACATTTCGCTAGCCCACGCTACGAGCGTGCTAAACTAGCTCCGGCTATCGACTGGTTACTTGTACAGGATTCATATCATATCGCTAACACTTGTTTATGAATACGAAAAACGTTAGTTCGCTGATCATCCATCGGAAGCCCGCGCTAAGAATGTCTATGAATATGGCCCTTAGTTTCTAGCGGTGGAAGAGCTTCATAAACTATCAAGGGACAGAATCGCCTGATACTATTTTAAAACCTGTCAGCAAAATAAGTTCAAATGGTTTCGAAAGGTCACAGATAAAATAAGTACCTACGGTATTAACATTTTTAGATTTTCATAGTGAATGTGATGAGAAATAGCTTTTTGGGTATCCTACCTTGTCATGGGACCTAATATTCTCAACGTTTAGAAACTACATAGGTGATCCATCATCAGCGATCCCTGGCGGTGGCTGAGTGGTCAGGACTTCAGCCTGTGACCCAGGCGATCCGGGTTCGAGTTCCGGCCAGTTATGGGATTTTTCATTGAACAGATAGATAGATAGATAGATAGATAGATAGATAGATAGATAGATAGATAGATAGATAGGCAGGCAGGCAGGCAGGCAGGCAGGCAGGCAGGCAGGCAGGCAGGCAGGCAGGCAGGCAGGCAGGCAGGCAGGCAGGCAGGCAGACAGACAGACAGACAGACAGACAGACAGACAGACAGACAGACAGACAGACAGACAGACAGACAGACAGACAGACAGACAGACAGACAGACAGATAGATAGATAGATAGATAGATAGATAGATAGATAGATAGATAGATAGATAGATAGATAGATAGATAGATAGATAGATAGATGATTAGATTAGATAGATAGAATGTCATTCAGCGATTTACAGCCATAGACAACGTCAGAGTATAAATATATAATACATGGCTACTACAATATGAATAAATGTAAAAATAAATATACAATCATCAGATAATCACAAAAACAGGTGAAAAGTTTTAAAAGAATAGTATAAAATCAGGTTAAAATGTACAGATTTGTTACTTACATGAGGTTAAAACAAATCTACAGTGTGTGTATATATATATAATTTGAACTGGTAATAGAAATTACGGGAAAACGGCTGAACGGATATTAATAAATTAATTGGAACCCAAAGTTTTTCGGAAAAGTAGTAGTTTTCAGTGAAATGTCAATTTTCCTACATAATTTTCCTATTTTCCAAAATCCATCTGTTGTCAGCTTTGAGAACTAATTTTATTGAATCACGACAGACTTGATTGAATTTCAGAACAAAACACACACTACAATAAACAATAGGCTATTACACGAAGGCCATAACCTGCAGGATTGCCGACATATTTAGAGCTCAATTCAATTTGTTGATTCTGCAGTGTATAATTTTCTGAGTACAGCTGTGTATTGGATATTCAAATCTACAAAGAAAACTTGAGATGGTTTGATGACATTATTACCATTAGAAATTAAATATTATTATAGTTAATATCATGATGCATCTATTTTTCATTAATTTTACATAATATTGATGCTATATTGATGACATGAAAGTGAAATGTTTTGAGGTTATGTAAGTAAATGTAGAGAATATCTTAATTTAGATCTTCTATAATTTACTGAGTGGCTGCTATATATAACTACAAAACTTAAGTAAGATAATAATATTGTTATTAAAAATCAAACATTTTTATAATTATTAACCCAGTGGTGTTGTGTCTTATTCATATAGCCTACTTAATGGCGGTGTAGTGTAGATATTGATATATGTGTCATTGTCTTCAGTATTGGCTCGAGAGAGCGCAAAAATTACAGTTCCTAAGGAAAGATCAAAAGGTATTACTTATTGATAAAATAAGAGGCCTAGAAAATTTTGTAGTCTCCAGATCATTTCAGCAAGATCTCTTAATAAGATAAAATGATTTTACGCTCTACATTTCAAGTTCTACATGCAGCAGCTATACGAAAATGCTATTGTTCGAAAGCTTAGCAAACCTGACATTTTTTTAACTTTTGCCTACAATCCACAATGACCTGAAAAGCTACTGCTATCGTCCTGACATTGATACTTGCGTTTTCGCGTTGAAACTCAAAAACTGAAGTTGGATAGGTTCAAGAAAAAGTAATTGGCCTAAAAAAAAATCCATGCAGAGGGAGTATGCTTCATTATTATGGGAGCAAATAACTATCAAAAAGACAAGTATTCTTCATTGAAAATAAATCTGAAAAAATTTTATTTGAACGTCTAACGAACTTAGTTTGCAGCAGCATTTGCTGCACAAGCCACTAGTAGTATCTAAAACGTAATATTGCTAAAATCATTGACACTGTAGAGTGGATTTGCCATCAATGTCCTTCTCACCATCCTTCTGAAAGTAAAATATGACGAGACACTTGTGGCGGACAAGGTCGTTGTTGGTGTTCGTCTCGGGGTTCTCCCGTTTCCCCATATTAGGAATCTAAATTATTTCGTCAACATTTCTCTATTTCGTCATAATACCATAGCATCCCCCGAACGCCGACTGGCGACGCACGGAGGGGGCTGGTCTAGGGGCGATGGGGTTGGTCTGCTCAAAACCTGTACGTAGCGAACCTTAGTGCAGTCAGCAGGTGTGGGTTTGAAAATGCGCCTAGCTTAAGGGTTAGCGCAATAGATCTTCAATGGTCATAGTACCACCGTCCCGAAATTCCATTTCATTCCATGACCAGGGTAGATACGAACATACAGGTTGATTCACGAGGAAAGGTCAAAAATTTAGGATGTGAATTCTCAAGTCATTCTGAGTAAAAAAGTTCATATAAATATAGGTCCGTTTTCGAACGGTTACGAAGATATAGCTCTTTGATTTCACAAAAACTTCTGAGATTCCATTTTACTAACTCGTATTTAGAGACTGATTACGGACAAATTTAAAGTTTATATTCACATATGCATACATGCCTAATATTCTAGAAGTCGGGGTCGATGTTTTCGCACATTTTCAAAGATACCTCCTTCTGCTTCAATTGCACTGTTGCGTTCGGGCGTGAATCGCGCTCATCGCTCGGGAGAGTTGCACGTGGCTGTCTTTATGCCGCATCCAAAATACTGTCGACTAGCGCCTCTCTCGTTTCCCTGTTCCTTTGCTATACCAAGTCTTTCATCCAACCCCATAGACAGTAAATACTCTTCGATATGGTACCCTTCTGTTCGGAAAGCGTCGTTCATATTCAGCGACGGCACGCAAGGAACTTCCATCGCACAAACCATAAACATACACAATATCGGCGTATTCTGTAGTCGAAAATTTATGAGGCATCTTGAAAAACACAACTTAACACTTCCGATAACTGTACCTGTATAACTACTGTACTGTAGGTAGCTGACTGAACTGCTGTGAAGTGATACGTGATAGCATATTGTGACATTTGTAATGCCTCACCACCCGGTTTGTTTCTCTTCTATTATCTACATCGCTTACGATGAAGATTCCAATGTTACGTCATTCATTGCGATCGGTGACCTTCTCTCAAGTCAGCAACATATGGTAACGTCTGATTCATGTTGGGGCGAGACGTTTTACCAAAAAAATGCATCTAGCTCCGCCATCGTTCGAAAACGGACCTATGTTCTTATGAACTTTTTCACTCAAAATGACCTAAGATATCGTATCCTAAATTTTTTACCTTTCCTCTTGAATCACCCTGTATAAGCAGAGTGGTAGCCTGTTGTGTTATATTTATTATTTCTTGTTATATTATTTTGTTATTTTTCCCTTTACTTTTGCTTACTTATACTCGATTAATTTAATTACACAATTAAATAATTATTTTAGTGTAGGTTTAAGCGTGTAATATTACTTTTTCATTATTCAATGTAAACTCCACACCCGGCCACAAGCTTTTGCTCCATCGGAAGTGCCAACCAAAAGTGTACTAAGTTATTATTATCTTTAAAATAAAATTATTATTATTATTATTATTATTATTATTATTATTATTATTATTATGTGCAACATCCGGACACGTGTGCTACATCCGACGATATGATCACATATCACTGTCCTTCGCAAGTCTTTCTTGGTTCCTGATAGCGCTGTATTTTCACAATGGCCTCATAATAATCTCCTCCTATTATCTAACATTATTTGAAATATAACATTCTATGTATTTTAGTTTAATTCTGCTACAATTTTCTATTTCATTGTTTAATTAATAGTTCATAGTATTTTACGGTTTAATTGATAAGTAACTCTTGTATATACGTAACTTTTATCTAAATCAAAGTGTTATATTCTTTGTAGTTTGTAAGTTCATACATATGTATGTATACTTTTTGCTGGTTGTGTGGAAAAGAAGGCCTTATAGCCTCAACTCTGACAGTTAAAATAAATCATAATTATTTTGACCTGCTGTTCACATTTTATTATGCTTTTTCCTTTCTTTCTGTACGTTATATATTATGTCTGATTTCTACTTATTTCTTGTTTACATTATATTGTTATTACCAGGGAAAGGGATTTGGAGCATTATAAAGAATGGTGAAACGTAGTATAGATATTCGTAACTCAGTGACTGTCAAGCGAACTGCGTCACGGCGCATGGAAGAGTACAGTCCACTTCATACAAACTTACACGCAACGTCTGTAAATATATTTCAGAATAAACAAATGGAATAGTTAATGACATATAGTGACCTACATACATAATCTGCATTTCTTTTTGAACTACATGTGCTTTTCTTCGCAACGCACAAGACACCAATAAACAACATTACAAATATACATAATTAAATATGAACCTCTGCATCTTCGCGTGTCAGTGGACATATTGATGTTGATAGACAGTTGTCTTCTGTATGGAACTCGCCTCTGAATATGTAGATTGAAACGAAATGGCATTTTCAATTAATGCTATGCCTTGTTATAATAAATTGTAAATATTATTTTCAAATTTTCAAAATACAACTTTGCTCTGTTGCAAGGAAGGAAATTTTGTAATATGGAAAAACTTCGCTCTCCATCTGCAGAGACAATTACAGAGTACTTGAAACAAGATACGTCAATTAAATTCACATGTAGAATGACGTCATTGGGACACGTCTTTGTTAGTACATCTGAAATCCGACTAAGAATATCGTATCCATCATTTTTAATCAAAACTTTGTTCATTTTTTCACCAACACGTTTTCCTATTTCACCTTCTACTGCACTCAGTTTATTTACAATAGTCCTCATAATATTTATTTGCTCAACTAGTTCTACTCCTGACTTTCCTAATTGAATAATGGCATCCGGTAAATATCCAAAATTTTACTTAATATCCGTGACTTCTTTCTCGATTGTTTCATCATTTACCAGTTCCTGGCGTATTTGAATCGCAGCCGCGTCATCGGTATCGAAAGACTGGACCATTTTCTTCACAGATTGGAGGTGACGTGCGTAATAATTGCAAGCTTCTAACCATGACCCCCATCTCGTAGGAACTGGTCATGGGGGAAGCGACAATTTAGGGAATTGTTTCCTGAATTTTGATACTTGATCTGGAGGTTTTACAAATATAGTCTTTCAATACTTTATTGTTAGTTGGTTTCACTTTCGGCATTGTACCTGCACTTCACTACTCTGAACTGCAAACCTGCATGTTGAAGTTCTTATGCGACAACTGTCCCGTTCACCTGTTGTTGACGTGTAGAGACCTGCGATTATGTCATGGAGGGGAGGACTTGGTATAAAGGGTTGTAAACAAATGACTGTGTATATGCCATTACTAGCTTTTACTACTCCAAATTCCGTTCCCTAGTTATTATCTTATTCAGTTTTGTGTGTAAAATTGTAGTGTACTTTGTAAATTTGTAGTGTTTTTTGTAACGCAGTTTTACTCCTGGTGGAGTGTTAGAGAAGGCCGTATGGCCTTAACTCTGCCAGGTTAAACAAATTATTATTATTATTATTATTATTATTATTATTATTATTATTATTATTATTAATACTGTAAACATTACCAATTCCTCCAATAGAGGAGAGTAGTTTTACAATTAAAAATGAAAATATTAAGACTACAAAACTGACAATTTCGATGACACAAATACCAACGTGTTTTAAATTGATCTTGTAATAATATAGAAAACGGGAAATATAGTTCCTAAAGTCAAGTACTTGTGTTTAAATTTCTCTAAAATTTATTTTATAATTTAAGATACATCATATCATTGGCTGAGATCCAGACTGTTCTAAGTTCAACTTTTTATAATAAAGAAATCTGTGTTTCACAGAGTTCCAGTTCTTGTCTGCATATATGAACCCAACAAAATAATTGTAAATATTCCTTTCCATAAGGTTGCTATGAAGCTATTCCAAATTCTTTCATGAAGCTTTGAATGTCAGGAGCTTAAAATAGCTCTCCTGAAAAAAAAAAAAAAAAAATGGACTTGAAACAGTCTGGTTCTGGGTCATCGATGTCAATTTTTATTATTTTAACTTAGGTACATCAAATATGTAAGTTTTGCGGAACTGAGGTGCCTTTCCTCTCTTGAGTTTAACCATACTCGAGGATGCAGAAGACATATCATGTATTTATGTGGATAAGAAACTCAAGGACAAGTGACGCCAGCTTGTTACAAGAACAGAATGTCTTGGTATTACTCATTGTATTCATCCACTTTGTTAATGTTAATTTTCGCAAACAACAAATTGCCTGATATAGCTCTAGTAAATAGTTCGTAGCTAGATCTACAGGCGAATAATTCAGTGTTAACAGGTTTATAGACTTTTAATATAAACATTTTGAGCACGAATATAATGCCAAAACCTCTTAGAAATTCCGATATTGCATTGACAGTTTATCGAGCGCGATCAGAAATCCAAGCTGTTCATACATGCACCCACAGAACTGCCTGACGAGTTTTGCCTGGCATCTTGCTTCCTTTTCACCCCTTCAAGAGTTCCCTTGGGAAGAAAGGAGGGTTAGCGTTAGGAGAGGGATGAAAAAGTGGCTTTCCGGAATACTCGTGCTGTAACACGTCCTGCCTCCAAACTCTATTCCCTTTCACACCGTAACCTGATTCATGGGATCCACACGGGTGGAATAAGAATGGCACGGCACGGGAGCGCCAACACAACAATTCTGCACTACTTCATATTTCATTTCCAGATTCGGGTAGAGCTAATTCGTCCGCTGTACGATGCAGGTTTTCAAGTCTTGAACAGTGAAATGAAAAAATAAAGCTGTGAACTCATTTTTGATAAGATTCAATACTAACTTGAAATTTGATGACTGGGTAATTTCCGCAAAACTTACATATTTGATGTACCTAAGTTAAAATAACAAAAATTGACACCGATGGCCCAGAACCAGACTGTTCTTAGTCCAATTTACTACTTTTTTTTTTTCGGGAGAGCTATTTTAAGCTCCTGGCATTCAAAGCTTCATGAAATAATTTGGAATAGCTTCATAGAAACCTTATGCAAAAAGGAATATTTACAATTTTGTTCGGTTCATATATGCAGACAAGAACTGAACACAATGAAACACAGATTTCTTTCTTATAAAAAGTTAAACTTAGAACAATCTGGTTCTCAGCCAACGATATGTTGTATCTTAAATTATAAAATAAAAAATTTAAGAGAAATTTAAGCACAAGTACTTGACTTTAGTAACTATATTTCCCGTTTTCTATATTATTACAAGATCAATTTAAAACACGTTGGTACTTGTGTCATAAAAATTGTCAGATGAAAATAGTTTTCGTAGTCTTAATATTTTCATTTTTAATTGTAAAACTACTCTCCTCTATTGGAGGAATTGTTAATGTTTACAGTATTTATAATAATAATAATAATAATAATAATAATAATAATAATAATACTAATGATTTATTTTAACTGGCAGAGTTAAGGCTATAAGGCTTTCTCTTCCACTCAACACGTAAGTTTAAAATAATTTAATTAATTAGCAAGTAACTGTTTTTCCTATGGAAACTAACGTATATTAATGAAGTTACGCCTAGTTTGACAAGTAACGGGAATTAACATGAAACAAAATGTGCAAGTGTGCGGGATTACGTA
This sequence comes from Periplaneta americana, assembly GCF_040183065.1. NCBI lineage: Eukaryota > Metazoa > Arthropoda > Insecta > Blattodea > Blattidae > Periplaneta > Periplaneta americana. The sequence continues at coordinate 152,892,332 of NC_091128.1, read as the reverse complement.
CTAAGAACCGATGATGGCGCGAATTTGCGGGGAATGAAGCGTCATTTCAGTCACGTGCTATTGTGTACAGTAGGGTTATTCTAATAGTGAAAATATTATATAGGAATGAACGGACCTTGAAAATATAACAATAAATACAGTTGACACTGGTTATAACGATTCCGAAGGGACCGCCAGTTTACGGTCGTTATAGCCGATAGTCGCACAAACCGGATTTTTTTTTTTTTTTTTTTTTTGCTAAAATTTCGTATCTGTAAATTTGAGGCTGCACTTACATGGTTAATGAACAGAATAGAGATCAAACTTCGAAAAACGTAACAGAAATACAGTACGTACAGTATTTATAATATAGTATTTGTGGAGAGGGATTGAAGAGGAATTTTTCTTCTATTGTTTATACGTACGTATAGCAATAATATGCTAGCAAAATATAAAAACCTATAATAAATGAGGAAAGAAGTAGCAACAATGTAAATTGTTCACTATAAGTCGCGACGCTGTTATTCCCGGCGTGACTCCTCCTCTTTGCTTACGTCTTAGGAAGTGAAGGCTCTATAAAGTCTAGGTAGGTAGTATCGTTCGCCATTTTTGTTCTTTCGTTGCCGAACTACCAGACGAGGGATCTATTTGCCGCACCGTTAAACATTATCATGTCGTAGCTCCTATGATAATAAATCAAACGCACTGTAATTGAGCAAATAATTGAGCGGCAAATAACGTCCTCGTGTGCTTTCTGCGAACCCAGTGAAAGAGCCAAAATGGCGGGCGATTATATTAAGTATTTATCGAGCCTTAGGAAATGCATCAGCGAATCACAAGACGCACACGTTTAAATGTAGCCGAGCTGCAACGTGATTGGCTGCCGGAAATTAGAGCGACGGGACTATAATGTAGTACATACACGGTTAAGGCTAATGAATGAGATAAAATGTTGAGCATGTTGTAAGCTTACTGTAAGTGCTGTATAGTGTAATAGTCATGAATGACACATCCTCGTTCCAGTCACTGTATTACAAAAATTACGAAATTAATAGGTCCATTGATCGGCACATTATTTGCTCTTTGCCGCTTAATGTTTCAATATCTTTGTGCTCAGATGATCTGACCCGCTTGATTTTTAAAGAATCGTATTCGAAAAGAGATTGTATTTTCTCTCTGTCCTTTCAAATTGTAGAAATCGTTGAGTATGATACATCCAATTCCTTCGCGATGCTGACTTTGTTTCCCCATTTTCTAATCGCCATATTATGTATGAATTTTATTCACTATTAAACACTTCCATTTTCTTTTGCGACATCTTCCCAGCGATGCTTGTCTTGACTGTTTAACAGATTACTGATTTTAAATCTACAAACTAACTGAAAACAAGAGTTTGAAAATAAGCGTTAGGGGAGAGTCGGGTAGTATCGGACATCGGGTAATATCGGACAGTGCGTTTCTTTCATCTACCACCATATGGTAGTACCTGAATGACATGGTTACTTTTCTCTATGCGACATCACAGAAACGTAACCATGTCAATCAGGTACTATCATCGTGTGGTAGATGAAAGAAACTCACTGTCCGATATTACCCGATGTCTGATACTACCCGACTCTCCCCTACATTGTTGTCAGTAATCCCCAAATACGTAACAAACAAAAATCAACATGGACGTTATACCCGATAAATTTCTTTGAAAATGTGATAAAAATACGTCGTTTTATACTATAACTTGTAATAAGCGATGTAGTACTAAGCAATTTTTTAAATACAGCTCTCCTCTTTCGGGGGCGAGCTAAAGTTTTTTCTGTATATATTATAGGTAGACTTCGTTGAATTGCCACACGCAGCATGCAATCAGGTTGCAGATGTACGGTAGTATAGAGGAGGTGAGCGACCGCCCGGTCTCGTAGTATAAGCAGTTCATGTTAAGAGTTGTGACCGGTCCAAATAGATGGAGCAGGTACAGCTAATATATACCTATGTAAGCACTTGTTTTTGCATTACTGTGGTTGGAATAGTCAAAGCTTAACATTTGTTCAGTGCAGACAAGAATTCAATCAAACATACTACAATGAGAGTGTTGCTGTTCCAAAATATTGCCCCTGGAATACCTTACCCCCGCAGCCAGTCTTGACCCGTTGGGGAACGTGGTTGGATGCTATTAATTATTATGCACAACATTACAACAAAATAATGGAGGTAATTGATGCATTGGATAGCACAGACAGTTCCGCTGTTCCAGCTATAAAATCATTGCCTTCTGAACAGCTATTGGAAGATATCCAATAAATCGTGTCCAAAAGCATTATCCTATTAGAATCGTCTAAACTACAACTCTCATAAGCTCTTAATATAGTGGATAAAGTATCACAAACCGTTATCCAAAATAACAATTCACTAATTTCAGAAAAAGTGAAATGTAAGTTGATGAACATTATTGCTAAAAATTCTGCCTATTCACAATTTCGTATTACAAATGATGCAGTCACGGCAAGACATCTGAAGTTGTTGTACTGAAAGTAGTGATTTCCGTTCTTCAAATATGTAGGCCTACGTATTACATTGTGTGATGTTGAACGTACATTTTCCCAAAATAAAAACTGTTTAAGTGACCATCGGATGAGGTTACTTTGCAGTCACTCAAAATGTACGTAATAATCTTCACTGCAATGCACATGTTAAGGATGATGTGAGTATCTTACATTAAATTTTAAGAGTTAATATATCTCACTATAAAATAATTGTGTATTTACATGTTTAGACATTTCCTACTTCAATGATCATTCATTATATTTCTTGAATGCAGGGTACAGGTTTTATTGTAACCGCAGTATACTGCTCAGTGTTTACATTAGAGGCATACTTCATCCTTTGCACGCTCCCCTTCTCATACAGTCTATACCGCGTGCGCAGTAAACCTTGCGATTCTCGTGGCAATTCCACGAAGTCTAATTACATGTTATGTTATAATTATTAGCAAAATAATAAATAAATAAATAAATAAATAAATAAATAAATAAATATAGGATTTAGATGGTACCGTTAGATTCCGCCGTTATAGCCAATACGTCGTTAAAAGCGATGTCGTTATAAATAATTTCGACTGTATACTAAAACTAATAAAGAAGTTATAAAAATAAACTTCAACTAGAACGGAACTACTAGAGATTAAGATGTCCTGATTGTAAACGCATGAGACCTATACCCTAAATCAGAGTCAGAAGTTCGCAGGTTTCCTGCTTCAGGTCGCTGAACATCCTTCCAAGCACTCGAAGCTTACGGAAAATTATACTCAATTATCTCCCAGCTCTCTAATAGCAGTTTATTAGCGAGTGAGGATCCCTCTTTAAGCAAAATATCACTTCGCTTCAAAGAAAAAAGAATTAATAATTTCGTAACATTAATTTGCTCCCCTACCTTAGAACATCAAAGAACTCGAATTCCATAAACCAATTTCCTAAGAGCGCTACATAAAAGCAAAGCCTTCATTTACTTGGATCATCAACTCTTTCCTTTCACGCCGCTCATTTCTTTATGAATTCAACACTTAATTAGATTAATTCAATGACGAAACGTAGATAAATACAAGTACTATGTTATCCATTACTGCTCTGTGAGTTCCTGTACTACTAATATGCTGATAATGACAACTATGATTGTGATAAACTGATAACAATGACATTTCAAATGATTAGAGGGTAGTTACACCACAGTCTAGTATATACACTCACGAAGCTTGTGTTGTGAGGGTGCTAGGAACAACAGACTGTGCAGGTACTATTTCGCATTGTCTGTAATGAGGCGATATTAGCGATCCTAGTGGTTTGCAATTATCTATGGATGCATATTTACTACATATAGAGCTTCGTGACTGTATACAGTATACAGTAAATTCTCTGTGATACGTTGCTATGTCGTCCGTCAGCTTCGTCGTCCGGCATTCACGTGATTTCATAGGCCACGCCTTACTGCAAGACGGTACGGAAATTAGTTAACTATCCCTCCATCGTCTGCATAATTGATATGAGTAAATATGATAAGAAAATATTTGTGAGCATTTGAATAATACAGTAATTAAATCACCGATTACAATAGTTACAATCAGTATATTTTTTAATTTATTCCAATTAACATCAAGGGAAGCTTATTTGCCCCTGATGCATTGTAGCAAGCTAATACAGTCACACGTTCTTTTTGGATTTTGAAACCAGACGCAGTTTTGTATGATGTAAATTCTAAAGTCCTTTTCGGTAAACATTTGATATTTAAACCGGTTTCGTCACAATTGTTTATCTGCTGGAGAGATAATTCTAGCTTACTCACCAAATCTCGGTATGTAGTTTTATATTCTTCAGCTGCAACGGTATCAGATGACATCCTCTCTCCATAAATATCAAGCGGACGAACACCATACTTTTCCCTCCATATTGACAACCACCCATCACTAGCAGAGAAATTATCGACTCATATTTCTCAAGCATATCAAGCGCTTTCTCTTTCAGAATCGGGCCAGATATTGGAGTACCTTTTCTTCTTTGTTCTTGAAACAATAGAAACAGTTCCTTATCGTATTTGAAAACACTAGGCTGCTTCAATGCACGGGGCTTGTCATCAGAGCTCGTGGATGCACAATATTCTTCCAATGCAGCCCGATTACGCTTCCAGTCATGAATTGTACTTCTTGGGATACCAGAAATAGTTTCCCCTTCATCCAGCCGCTTCAAAGTATCCAGTTTGTCTTTTAAAAAATAACTAAACTTCGAGCGTTTATCAGTAAATGTCTTAGAAAGCATAGTGAACTTCTTCCACACACAACCTGTGATTTACTGAAAGCACGACGGGGTTCCAAATAGGGGGAGGAAAAAAGTACATGGCGGGGAGGAAGAAGGCACGTACTGTACTGTGAGTAGCCAATAATAATTACCTACCCTACTTTCCGGATGAGAGGGAAGTTACTGTACTAGACTGTGGTTACACTGTGCTTGACCATGAAGTAATGAACGAATACGAAATAAGTTTAACATTATTACCATTGTACAGTTTAAAAATTAACGATGATCTAGGAAGAAAGGATTCGCATTTTACATAAAGCAAGATCAAACGAAAAGTTGCCATAACATAATGCTGGGTTCAAGTGCATTCTTCCATAAAATCATAGTAGGCTTAATTCATATTTCAACAAACTCATCTATTCTTCGAGGGTTAGTGTACTCTTTTCTAATTTTCTCCATATGTTTCAATCTAACTTTTCATTAGAATTTAATTAGATGTAGATGCTTATATTATCTTGACTTTCTCTTCGCTATTACATCATTAAGTTTCAACAATGGTAATATTTATGAATATAATAATAATAATAATAATAATAATAATAATAATAATAATAATAATCCATCCACCCACCAACCAATAAATAAATAAATAATATCATTAGATTGTGTTTGTCTCCATAACTTTGTCAATATTTATATTTGTAATTTTTGTATTCAATAATTAATATTTTAATTATACGTTAACCGTAGATATTGTATGATTATTCTTATGTATTTCTATTTATTGATGAAGAAGGTAATATAATTTCTCTAATACAATTACTATATTTGACTTCCAATTAAAAAGTATACCATATACCAAAAAGTAATTGGGCACTGGTTTTGCTCTTTTAGAACCTCGTGGTACCACCTCTTGTTGCTATAATAGCAGCCACCCTGTCAGACATGCCCTCCACTAGTTTGTGTAGGATATTCACTGGAATGCGCCGCAATTCCTCTTGCAACATGGCACTCAGTTGGATAATGCAAGTATCCGCATCTCCCGAGACCTCAACCGCTGGTCCAATTCGTCCCAAAGGTGCTCAATGGGATTGAGATCAGGACTTCGTGCAGGCCAGTCCAACCGGTGAACATTATTGTCTGCATACCACTGCATAGTAGCCGGCGAAACATGGAGCCAACTTCTATTGCCCAACTGAGTGCCATGTTGCAAAAGGAATGGCGACGCATTCCAGTGGATATCCTACACGAACTAGTGGAGAGCATGCCTGACAGGGTGGCTGTTGTTATAGCAACAAGAGGTGGTACCACGAGGTTCTAAAGGGGCAAAAGCAGTGCCCAAGTACTTTTTGGTAGACAGTATATATAATTCGGTTATCATGTATGTTCACATCTTGAAATAAATAAATATCATTAGAATGTGTTTGTCCCCATAACTTCATGAATATTTATGTTTATAATTCTTGTATTAAACAATTAATATTGTAGTTATATATGAACATGTAATTCGGTTATTCTGTAAATTCACATCTTGAAATAAATATATATATATATATATATATATATATATATATATATATATATATATATTCGTGAACTCATGAAAACTGGAATAAATTAAATAAAAAGCTATCACATTGCAATATGAACAGATACAACGCAATGTTTAGAAACACATAAAACTGAACACTTATTTATTAGTATTGCAAATTTATCCGTTGTAAGTTTCACTTGCCACAAAACAAGAAGGCTCTCAGTGCAACAGCTATTAGGCTATGTATCCCTTACACATAGCACAAATCAATCATTCAGTTAGGTGGGCAGATTGCTTCTCACCCACAGAATTGAGCCATGGTCACTGATCCATTTAATTACGTGTGTATGTTGTGGACAGACAGGTTGTTTATGCTAACAGAAGCGGTGGTTGAGCCAATGTTGATCCGTTACTTGTAACTGAATAATGTAGCCTTGAAGTCCCTAGGAGTAAGGATGGAAGAGATCAAAACGATCTGTACATGATGATGATGATGATGATGATGATGATGATGATGATGATGGACCATAGCCCAGGGCGTACAGAGATAATATTAGTTGTTCATAGGCTAAACTGACGTGACGTCATGTTTGACACTTACCATACCTACTATGAGGGATCACTAGAATCTTGTTCTATTGCAGTTAACGTTGCATTCAAGATTCAAAACTAGAACTCGCAGACTGTTCACTAGTGATAAAAATTGATAGTACGATGACTTTTCCTATAATTTAAAATATTTATTTATTTATTTATTTACTTATTTATTTATTTATTTATTTATTTACTTTATTTATTTATCTATTTATAATTTTATCTATTTATTTAACTGATTTATTTTACTGGCAGAGTTAAGGCCTCGTCTTCCACTCAACCGTATAAAAATGCATATGTACCTACTCTAGTAAACATAAATAACAACAATACTTATTGATTGATTTATTTATTTATTTATTTCATCAATCATTATTCACGTCATGGCGGATTGGATGTATTCCAGTTCTTAATCCGCCATCACTCTCTATACAAATATAACACAAACTAATACATACTGAACCTATGAGTATCCTCAGTTTACAATAATAATAATAATAATAATAATAATAATAATAATAGCATTAATAATAATAATAATAATAATAACAATAATCAACTAATCATAATTACAGCTCTTGTATTTAAAACTCCTACTTTAGCTTTTTCATTTTTATGCTCAATCTCTTAAGAATTATTCTGTTAACTTCATTGACTACTCTTCGTAGTTTCTTATCGTGTCCGACTACTCAACATTTATAATTCCATCTCCGTTAGAGCTTTGACTTTCTCTTCCCATCTAATTTTAACTCTAAAAAGAAACTTTCCTAATTTATGCAGATTGCTGGCGTTTAGATGACCATTCATTTTTTATAAGCTACTATAGCGTTTATTTGTAGAAATTTTTTATCCACTCAACTGTTTCTCAAATCATTCGTTGCCTGACACTTTAACGCAATATGCATTGCGTCTTCAGCTAGTCCACACAAAGGACATTTATCCTTCTCTACGTTCCCTCTCTTATTCTTGAGTCTCCATATAATAATAATATAGAAAAAAATGTAATAATAATAATAATAATAATAATAATAATAATAATAATAATAGCAAGAGGAAAATGTAGATGTGTTTAGTTTGCAAAATGGTGCTTACGACTTTCTGCCTTAAAGGGAACGATATATCAATAACAATTATAACCAAGACAATATCTATCCGTAAATGCTATTTGGACATAAGTAAAATTTCAGCTGAAAATGTGGAAGTTTATGCAAATAAAAGCCTATATGTTTCATATTGTAAATAAAATTTCATGTTGAATCTTTCGTACACTACTTTTAACACTTGAATATAAATAATTGATAAAATGGCGATCTTACTCGTGTTAATTGTGTAAGCATGTGCAGCTTACAGCTGTTTCGGTGCTTCATTTCAACACTTTTGAACAATCGAACGCACCCACACAACAGGCAGCGAAGTTCGAGATGACGCCGAGATCTAGTAGGCTCTGAGGATGGTGTGAAGAAGCACCGAAACAGCTGTAAGCCGCACATGCTTACACAATTAACACGAGTAAGATCGCCATTTAATCAATTATTTATAAAATTTCAGCTTATAATTTGGAACATCTATTGTCAGGCAGTACATCTCACTTGACAACATGTGTCAGAAAAGAACAATTGTTTGTATGCATGAGAAGTCTGATTAGTGTAATATGTGACTAGTCGGCGATGTATGCAATGGAGGGGGAAAGGAACTGGCCACTCTACCGCATTATCTCCTAGCCTAGTTGCCTCATAAGTGGTGCCTTGTTGGTATCGTTTGTGAGGTTCAGACCTGTCTTCGGACAGTTGACTAAACAACAACAATGTGGAAGATTACGCAATTAAAAGCCTGTATGTTTCATATTAGAGTAGACGCAAGAAGAGCTTGCCATGGTAAGCTGCGCGAACTTTCGGAAACGTTCGGGTGCACTCGGCCTCGCTTCGATTCGATTGGCAAACTGTCGACAGTTCTCAGTCGTCTACTGGCTTGATGTTTCGAGTGAGATTTATCACAGCGCATGTAACGTAACCTAAACCTAGTTGCAGAGTAACTAATAACATAACATTGTTGAAAATACAGAAGCACGAAATATCATATAATAATTTATATTTGACGTTGTAATAAAACACTAATACTATGTGATTTTATTAAAATGTTCCGATAACTAGGGTACTATGGTCGGTTTATTTTAATTTGTACATACTCCTTACTCTTGGTTTCACAAGTAAACAACCTTCGTTGCAGGGTTGGATTCAGGAAGTCATAAGTCTGACTGACACGCTCCCCCAATTAGTGAAACTATGGACAAAGATACCGACAGGAGACCGCCGAGAATGCTGTGTTGTGAATTTTCCATTTTTGAAAGAATCCAACCAGTTGCAAAAGAAAATACATTTAAAGAGTCCAGCCAAGAGCAAACGTGGCAACAGCTGAAAGTTTTAGCAAGACAACTTCCCCTAACTGGCCTGTCAATCACTATCATCTATGCAGAAGTGGTGTGAGGCCAGGGTTCTTTACTTGTGGAGCCGAGAGTATGTCAAGAGCGGAGCCTGTTTCGTTCTTCATAAATTTATGGACGTTATAAATAATTCCCTAGTTTGATTGTGTAACTTTTTATTAGCACTTCCTAATTTAGAGCGAAACAGGGGCATTGTTAAGTGCATAGAATGTTATACAGAACTCTGTTGTTTAACAAACACACTTTGAACTATATAAAACTCCTGATATCAGGGATAAAACGCAGAATATGTAACGCAAACGCTAGCTTCTACCCCTCTGCACAGCAACACTCCACGATACGAACAGTTCAAGACCGCGCTTCCGAATGCGCCCTGTAATCAGCATTAGGTGATTCATAGCAGCCCTGTAACGAGCATGGCGGCACGAGGACCGAATATCGTTCTCTGCGCATCAGTCAAATGAGCAAGCTTTCTTTGCGCTTCCATGGATAAATATATAATAGGATGCGAAACTTAATGAGTTTCCCGTAACACATACTAGAGGCGCTGTTGCAGAAATTGATCCTGCTGCCATCAATTTGTGGGAGAGGCGTTATTACATCTAGCAGCGCACCAAGTAGCGAAAAGAGTAATTACTCCATGCATTTAGCAGCGCACCTGGTGACGAAAATGTTAAACTGTGCAGAAAGTATTCCCTCCCACCCTCATCGATATTCAAAACTAACCCAATTTAAAATAAAACATTTACAGTTCTATTCCTCACAGCATTTTCTACTGAAAGTTCTTACCGGAGCCAACAGGAAGATAAAAGAGACGATGTGTTTCACACTACCCGATTAAAATATAACCAGACAGAGACAAAAAATAAAGCAAAAGGTTAGATAATTGGGATTGTATTCTTTGGGTATTTATTGCACAGCACAATGGAAAAGTCTGCAAGACCTAGTTAGATAGTTCAATTTATTATATTACTATTACTTTACAATACATTCAACACTATTTTTTCAACGTCCATAAACATCACTGTTTAACATACACTGCTTATAAATACACGTATCACTTTATGTTCACTTATCAGTAAGTTTCAATCCGCCATCTCGTCTCCTCGACTCTCCCGTACAGCAATATCTCGAACGGATAAATAGAGAACTCTCGGAAATGTACCCAACACGTAGTTCTAATGTTCACCACCTACGACGTTGGGCGCTGATCACCTTATTTCAAACCTCCAAATCCAGATGGTGCTGACCGCAGTTTCGCATCCTATTATACAGGGATATCATTTTATTTTTACTAACATTTCTGATATTAACCTGGCTATACCTTTGGATCAACGGTTGCTGCCCCCTTCCACGACTGGAGTTCGATGGCGTAATATACAAACAAATCACTTTACTAGGTATAGGAGGTAAGAAACGTAGTTCATCCATTTACGTAAACTAGGAAATATCACGCTATTGAGTTTGATCATTTTCATTAGGTTGTTGTTTAATCAGAATACAGTACAGTATTAACAATGAGTGGTTTTACTCTCGAACTGAGCTGTCCATACGGACGTATTCATTATGCAGTGTATATTATACTGTCTATGCACATTAGCGTACACTATAGAGAATGAAGTTAAATTGAAAAATAATGATAATATGGATATTTAAACACTTTCTTCAAAATGGTGGCGGTTCATTTCGATGCAGGCTTCAGTTCTAATGTGTGTAATTCCAATTACCAGTTTCGTCCTTCGTACTAGCAACTCATGTTGAAATAATTCTGTACCTACTCTGTGAAAAGCACCTTACGAACTGTACATTCAATCTTCACTTCTGCTCGATCCGAAAAGATAAAATTACTCAGACATGCTATCTACTGTCCGTCCAAGTGGTTATGTCGCAGGATCGTAGAAAGGAGGGAAATCACGTGACAGTTAATTACTTAACGAAGCCCTTTTATTTAAGTTATTTTAAATAGTTGTATGGGTTTAATATTACGTAGATGTCCAATCCTTAACAGAAATTAATGTTCTCAGAAAAGAGCTAACACAGCCCAGCCACTAGCCTTTACAGAGAGGCGAATAAAGCTGGTGGGGAAAACCAGAATGCGACGTAGGAAAATGGACGACAGTACCTGTGCGAAAATGATGCAATATTGAAAGATTTTTCGTCATTGGAAAACGGGAACATATTTTTGTAACGTACTGTGACGGTAAGGCTACTATGACTGTATATGCGGTCTTGGATCTGTGTAGAGTACGGTGGAACTTCATTAGTAGAAGGGGTGGGAGTGAAGTACATTCAAAAACTCAGGTACAATAAAAATTGAAGTAAAAATAAAATGATGTCCCTGTATATTTAACCATGGCGCTTCCTTTAACACATTTCTTGGTTACATATCGAAATATTACAGTTGAAAGACCTACACCAAATTATTCCACAGTACAGTGTTGTGAGAATGTTCAGTTTTCTGCAAAGTCAACTGTCTCATTGAATACTTTTCCCGGGTACGTTCACAGGTTTACAAGCACCACAAGAATTTAAACAATATTTGGCACAATGCAGCTTCAATATGTAAACTAATTGCAGGTCTGGATCGTTATCTGAACAAACGGCTGCTCTTGAAACCGCATCAAAGTTCATCATGGGGGAGGAATGCAGTTATTTCGGTCCGATGAGCAAGGCGCATGTGTTAATTAAATATTTTCGTAACATACTGCAACAAGATTATGAAGCCCTTTGTTACTGTAACAATAGGCAGCCGTCGACTCGATGAAAAGAAGAATTTGTTTCAAATTCTTTACATGTGCAAACTGAAGTTCTTGGTGTTTGAGCTGGATGCAAATTACCGTAAAATTAGATCAGCAAATATATAGAAATATATGATACTTTAAATATGTAATATATTACGAACCAGGTTGGGAAGAGTTGTTTTATAAAACCGAGGAAAGGTTTGAAAAATTCGCTCTGCTCGATTTTTAATTTCCGAGATTTTGTAATGCACTTCACAAACGTGTCTTGTGTAACTTTTTTTGCACGATCGTCTTTTCAAAATTGCAAAATATTTTACATTGAACATTTAGAGCAGGCATGTCAATTGATGCCCACAGGAGCAAGCGCGCGCTTTAGAGCCAGGATAGCCTGAGCGCTTTGCAGAGGAAAGGAAAGAGACAGACGAAAGAGGTGGTATATGCCGCTTGGTCGAGCTATATTCAGGGATGGCCAGCACTGATTCAATAGATAAAGGGAAGAGAACTGATTAAAATTGTATCCATGTTAATTTTTAGATTTGCCTGACAAGTATAAGTGCATTATGAGAATGTAAGTTTTAATTTTAATGCTCATTTTTCACAAGTTTGATTATTTTATTCAAAAGAAATATTTTCTCAACTTTTCGTATAGAAAAGTGAAATTTCCAGGTATAGGCCTATTTATTTAGTAGCCTTACAGAATGTTTTCGTAAATCTAATATACCGTATATACGTATTACTGAAGATAGTGTATTGAAAATTTTGAAAATATTCGTATGGAAATTGTTTGTAAGGAAATGAATTAACTAAGCAACTACTGTTACATCATAAGCAAAAGATGCGTGCCCATGTTTTGTAAAAATGTCAGCTCTATAGCTTCAGCAGATTTCGAGAAAATAATTTAATATTCTGATGATAGGAAGTTGCTCACAAATATATCCTTAAAAGCATAATGCGATAAGAGTTTTGTTATGTAATATTAGTTACACTTACAACAGATCCAGTACCTAGGTAACTTTGCTTTGTACTGTAATATTGTTTTGATTAGTTTATTGATTACTTTTGTAAGGGTATAAGATACCATCAATATAAATTCCAACTTATCATGTCATACTCAATCTCTTTCTTTGGAATATCACTTTCTTTATGAATGATGTCCTTCATCCACTTAATACAGTATAATATTATACTACTATGGAATTTAAGTGAATATTCCTTCTTAACTCTCTATTAGGCTATGTTATTAAGGTTTAAAACACAAGTGCAATATTAAGAAATCAGTGTTAGTACTTTTGTTTTACAGACAATATAGATAATATTACACAGAAAGAAGCCATATAAAAATAACGACATAAAATTTCACGTTCCGTTCGAAGTTTGTGCACCACTGTTTTCTTAATCCAACAGGTTGCTTATTCATATACACAATCCTTCCTCTTTCCATACTTAGTGCTTGATGCCCGAGCACGACGTCAAGGTCAGAAAAATGTGCTTGCTTTGACATCACTGATCTAGAGCAATATTATTCCAAAGCCTTCGCAAAACTGCAACGTGATGGTAACTAAGTAACAATAACTGCACTGCAATGGGTCTATTTCAGTATAGATTTAAGTTATAAAAATGGTTTTCCTAGCAACAAGTTTCTATGTGGAAATAATAACTTTCAAGGACTGACAACAATAGATGTAAATTACAACAGAAAAAAACATGATAGTGCAAAATCATTTACCATATTACACACTTTAGAACTTCCAAAATATTCCGATTCACTATGGAGGCGATTTCAATTTTCAGAAGACAATGATAGCACTATAACAAAATTTTGAAGTTTTCAACGCTATTGAGTGTCGCATTAATCTAATGCCTAGGCCGTCGGATTTTCATGTGCAAGTTTTAGGTTGAAATCTCGGCAAGTCTAAACTGATTTTGTGGTTTGCGAAAAAGCTAATTGAGGCAGGTATTATTAAGTTACAATAATAATAATAATAATAATAATAATAATAATAATAATAAATGTTACAAATCGCGACACTCTTGTAAGTTCTTCAAGACTGTACATTAGAATGCACAAATCAACTGTAAAGAATCAAGTTCCTAAAGTCGTAAGATTTGTAACAATTGTGATAAATGCGTAAGAAAATGTAATTTTGTACTTAAAATCGAAAAAAAAAAAATTCTGTACGAAGCAACTATGGAATTCACAAAACATTTTTAGCTTCAGAATACTAGCTAATTAAATAAATGATACTCCTGAATAGTTCATTCCTTATCTGTAATAGTCTTGTACCCTTAAAACTCAAGAATAATGGTATTTTACAAACAATTTCAAATTAGTGTAACTTTGAAAATATTGAGATTAGGACAAATGTTTATAGGACATTTTTTGCTTGGAATTTCTTCGGAAATAACCTCTGTACGTGACAGTAAATCCTCGTGAATCACTCTGTATTCTGACATAATAAGAAAATTTCTTTTTTCCCTTATAGTGTCACATCTGACAGGCATCAGTGTCAATACTGCAGTTCACACAGTTAATTACTCCATTAATCATTCGCCGTATGACACCAAGAAACTTGTTTCGTCTCTATATCAGTCAAAAAAGATATTGTAAATAATTCACAGATGGTGAAATAATAAAAGAGAAAACGGCAGTAAACCGAGGAAGCCTAATCCAATAGATACTTTCTTTATGTGCCAAAAATTATCGTAGGTTTGAACCCTGTTCCCTAGCGTCGAAAGCAAAAAAAGAAAAATATGAAGTTTGGCTACAGCTATGAGAAAATAGTTTTGTCACTAACGAAATTCAAACTCTATTTGAAACGGAGCTTCAGGACTAAGATGCCGTGGTCTACTGGTGCAGATGTTCCCAGACGTTTCGTCTACTACTGCGGCAGACATCTTCAGTGGTTAAGTATGCAGATGTTCCCAGATGTTTCGTCTACTACTGCGGCAGACATCTTCAGTCGTTAAGTATGCAGATGTTCCCAGATGTTTCGTCTACTACTGCGGCAGACATCTTCAGTCGTTAAGTATGCAGATGTTCCCAGATGTTTCGTCTACTACTGCGGCAGACATCTTCAGTGGTTAAGTATGCAGATGTTCCCAGATGTTTCGTCTACTACTGCGGCAGACATCTTCAGTCGTTAAGTATGCAGATGTTCCCAGATATTTCGTCTACTACTGCGGCAGACATCTTCAGTGGTTAAGTATGCAGATGTTCCCAGATGTTTCGTCTACTACTGCGGCAGACATCTTCAGTGGTTAAGTATGCAGATGTTCCCAGATGTTTCGTTTACTACTGCGGCAGACATCTTCAGTGGTTAAGTATGCAGATGTTCCCAGATGTTTCGTCTACTACTGCGGCAGACATCTTCAGTGGTTAAGTATGCAGATGTTTCGTCTACTATTGCGGCAGACATCTTCAGTGGTTAAGTATGCACATGTTCCCAGATGTTTCGTCTACTACTGCGGCAGACATCTTCAGTGGTTAAGTATGCACATGTTCCCAGATGTTTCGTCTACTACTGCGGCAGACATCTTCAGTGGTTAAGTATGCGGATGTTCCCAGATGTTTCGTCTACTACTGCGGCAGACATCTTCAGTGGTTAAGCATGCAGATGTTCTCAGATGTTTCGTCTACTACTGCGGCAGACATCTTCAGTGGTTAAGCATGCAGATGTTCCCAGATGTTTCGTCTACTACTGCGGCAGACATCTTCAGTGGTTAAGTATGCGGATGTTCCCAGATGTTTCGTCTACTACTGCGGCAGACATCTTCTGAAGATGTCTGCTGCAGTAGTAGACGAAACATCTGGGAACATCTGCACCAGTAGACCACGGCATCTTAGCCCGGAAGCTCAGTTTCAACTAGACACCGTCCGTGAAAGCCTACATGCTAAGATGAAACTCTATTTTCTTCATATGAGAATAATATTAAGAATTCTACATTAATCATAAAGTGAAGAATATAACCTTCAAAAGGGAATAAAATAGAATGGGTATAATTTTATATACATAACGTTCAAAGATTTGCATTTCAATAAAGCCAGATCAGAGTCATCTGCCAAAAGAGTTTGGATAAAATTTATTGGAAATAATACTATTATTCAAGTTAACTATTTTCAAAACGTTTCTGTTCGCAGTTAACCAAGAAGAAGTCGAGACAACCAAGACAACTTTCATTTTTCACCAGTGCAAGTCACAAGAGGGAAACTAATATGAAACGTACTTCCCCACAAGCATAAGAAATTCGTGCTTATGGGTCGTAAACAAGAGCTCCTAAATTTGCACTTTGGGCATGACGGTTAAGGACCTTAAAGAGGCAATGCAACATCAAGGTAGGGGAAAAAAACAGCAGTTTCCTGCGCAGTAATCAAGTAAACATCACATTATTAAATTCAGCTGTTTTGATAAGCGGTCTCATTTTTTCTGTTACTGAACATGGATTTTAGAGTGTACGCTTCAAACAAAGAGAAAGAGTTTGTTCTTATATTGTACAAAGTTTTAAATTTAGGAAATATCGTGTTGTGAGACAGTGTGTTCCGAAATGATTACCCTGATTTCAGACTGTTATTTCTTTCGACTGTGTCACTGAGTCCTGATTTTCCTTTATAATACGCATAGGCCAAAAGTAGGTCATCCCATATTATTTGCAGATGACACAAGAATAGTAATCACAGCCAATAACTCCAACACATTCCAATCTTCAACAGAGGAAATTCTCCTCAAAATATGTGACTGGTTCTCAGTCAATAAATTAGTATTAAATTGTAACAAAACTAACATAATTCAATTTAAATCCTGTCCAAATTCAACCTCGCAAATTTTTAGCGCAATAATTAACAATAGATCCCTATTAGAAACAACGACAACCAAATTTCTTGGCTTAAAAATCGATAATGTGTTAAATTGGAAAAATCATATTAAACAAATTACCTCCAAACTAAATTCAGCTTGTTTTGCTATTAGATCTATGCAAAAGGTAGTAAATATCAATACCTTAACAACAATATACTTTGCATACTTTCACTCGGTAATGAGTTTTGGAATAATATTCTGGGGAAATTCCACAGATAGTAACAGTATATTCCTATCACAAAAAAAAAGTAATTAGAATAATAGTAGGTGCCAAATCTAGGGAATCTTGTAGGACTATTTTCAAAAAACTACAAATAATGCCCATGGCTTGTCAGTATATCTTTTCATTAATAATCTTCCCCTTAAGTAATCGTGAAAACTTTGTAACTAATTCATCAGTTCATAGCATAAATACATGTCAAAAATGACTTTCATACTCTATCGGCAAGTCTATCATGCTATCAAAAAGGATTGCGTTATATGGCAGTAAAAATTTTTAATAGCCTCTCTATCGATATAAAAAATTAAACTCAAAACATAAAATTATTTAGGGCCAAATTAAATAAGTCCCTAATTTCTCACGCCTTCTATTCTGTAGGTGAATTCATGACATTCAATAACGCTTCATGAAATTGATACTAAAACTATGTGTTGTACTAGTAGACTATATTGTAAATCTCGTCTGTATATATTTCATCTAGACTGTGACTATAAATTAAGACTTTTTAATAGTATTAAGTTTTTTGACTTGTTCCATATTCTAGCTGTGAAGCAATACATGAATACCATGGAATGTTAATAAATACAGGGACATCACTTTATTTTTACCAACATTTTTAACATTAACCTGGATACACTCGGAAACACTGTTGTCCCCTTCCATTACAGAAGTTTGATGTTACTAGTGCAATATGTAAACAAATCAATTTACTAGGTATAGGAGGAGAGAAAAGTAGTGTATCCATTTATGTTACAGGGAAATACGATATTACGATTTTCAGTTTGATCATCACTTTTACGGAATTTATCAAAATACAGTAAAGTAGTAACATTTTTTTTTTCAAAAACTCAACATTTCAGGCGGCTATGTTCGTTATGTAATGTCTACTTTATTTAGCATAATTAATTATTGATGTTAACATACAATATAGAGAGTGCACTTAAATTGAGGGGGTCATAAGTAAAGGGCTGTAAGTGCACTTAAGTTACTTTTGAGAAGATGGGGTTTAAATATTTAAGCTTTCGTAAAATCTGTGAAATTTTTATTTAAATTTTAATGTGTGATGCGATTAAAATATCCCTTTGCCACTAAAATTTTAGATACTTTAGCTTACACTGGATGCACTTAACCCATGTTATTACAAATGTCACTAGCATTCCTTTGCTTCTAGCCAATTCAAAAAAGCTAATCAGAATTTTTAAACAAATTGCTGAAAATGGTTGCCGTTCATTACAATGCAGGCTTCAATTCAGTAAGTATATTATTAAAAACATTTTGAAGCATATTCTCTGAAATTGAATTTATCGTTTCTTGAATATAATTTTTTAGTACGATATTATTAATATAGGTTCTTTCTTCTATAGAAAACGCAATCATATTTATGAAACACACTATACACTGCAGTGTTTACTTCACTGCTTGAAGACTTCGAATGCAACAGCGGCAGTAAGTTTGTGTGTCTGACGGGAGCAAGGACATTAGTGAAGGGGTGAGAGTGAAGTACATTCAGAAATGCAGGTACAATAAAAATGCAAGTAAAAATAAAATGATGTCTCTGTACAATACAATACAATACAAGTGAGACGGTGTACACTTCAAGTTTTGGTGGCTATGTGCTCCAGTTCCCAATTCCGTCGCTAGGAGCGCTGTAGTTACTGAATATGTTAAATTGCTTCGCTAAAGGAAAAGACACAGTATGTACTGTGCAAATTTCACAAAAGTATCCCAGCAAGGGGAATATGGTCGGAGAAGATCCGAGTAAGAAATGCGAGTTTTTTCCCCGCTCTTACAATCAAACCCCGACACGGATCAGCCGGCCATTGATTGAGACTTGTTTGTCCCAGTCGGCCAATGACACCACCTCATCCAGCTGCATCTTCAGAAGCGCTGAGTTACTAGCTTACCCTCTCCTCTTTCCCCGCAAGAATCATACCCCTCTCGTAGGGATTCTTTCGTGAAATTTGTACAGTTCACTCTGTGCCTTCCCTGTAGCCAAGCCATTTCACACATTCCGTAGCTACAGCCCTACCGGCGGAATTGGGAACTGAAGCACATAGCCACCATAACTTGAAGAGTGCACCATCTCACTTACAAAGGAAAATCAGAAATTACTGACAACAGTGGAAAGCAATAACAGTCTGAAATCAGGGTAATCATTTCGGGACATTCTGCATATGTTAGCGATATACAAATAAGAAGTACCGGGGAATAACATATATCAAACACATGACAAAAGACATCCGAGCGATCCGGAAAAAGTGGAATAGATAATAATCTCAAAGAGATTGAGATGTAACATGTACAGTATGTATGTATGTATGTATGTATGTATGTATGTATGTATGTATGTATGTATGTATGTAAAAATGTTATGTTATATTTAACGACGCTCGCAATTGCAGAGGTTATATCAGCGTCGCCGGATGTGCCGGAATTTTGTCCCGCAGTTCTTTTACATGCCAGTAAATCTACTGACATGAGCCTGTCGCATTTAAGCACACCTAAATGCCATCGACCTGGCCCGGGATCGAATCCGCAACTTTGGGCATAGAAGGCCAGCGCTATTGTATGTATGTATGTATGTATGTATGTATGTATGTTGCTAGAAATTGGAACTCGCTTCCGAGTGATATAAGGGGTTGTTGGACAATAGCTTCATTTAGGTCAAAATTACATAAATTCTTACTTAACAGATGAATTGCTGATTAATATTTTTACTTATAATGAAACTAACATCTGTCCATTCTTATTATTATTATCTTTAATTTCTCTAAATAGATTTACAAAACCTCTAATGGCAATTACATTAATATTCTCATTATAGAAATAGAAATATATATATATATATATATATATATATATATATATATATATTCTCCCTGTAACATAGTCCTAGTAAGCTTATATTAAATTAATTTTCATCATTTTACTAGCTATCTCAAATATCAAATTAATTATAATTCATTGAATTAAATTAGCTCATAAATTAAGTTACTACTTTACCTTATAGATTTATCTAAATTTAAATAAATGTGTAGTGAAGATTATTGCTGGAGAACCTTTTGAGTGTAGTGAAAATATTTGTAATTTAAATTTATGTATTGTATTGATTAAGGCTGGTTGAGTGGAAGAGAAGGCCTTATGGCCTTAACTCTGCCAGCGAAAATAAAACATTATTATTATTATTATTATTATTATTATTATTATTATTATGTATATGTATTTATTCACACTGCAAATGGGTATATACCCGGTGGCAGTGGTAACTAATTACACTCAATAATGACAATTAATAAAAAACACAACTAATAAAAACAATAATTAATAATAATAATAATAATAATAATAATAATAATAATAATAATAATAATAATAAAATAATAATAATAAAATAATAATAAGGAGCATCCTAAATTAAATGAAGCATGGTCACGTAAAATAACATTTAAAGTAAATCTAATTTGTATCTTAACCCTAAGTTCGAACTAAGACCCACGAGTGTGACAGGTTCATACCTACACGTCCACACCTATGGAGTAACGGTCAGCGCGTCTGGCCGCGAAACCAAGTGGCCCGGGTTCGAATCCCGGTCGGGGCAAGTTACCTGATTGAAGTTTTTTCCGGAGTTTTACCTCAACCCAATACGAGCAAATGCTGGGTAACTTTCGGTGCTGGACCCCGGACTCATTTCACCGGCATTATCACCGGCATTTCATTCAGACGCTAAATAACCTAGATGTTGATACAGCGTCGTAAAATAACCCAATAAAATAAAATAAAAACATACGTGCACAAGAAGCCTACAAATGAGTGTAATGAAGTGTTGAAGCCGGAGATAAAGATGACTATGATGGTGACACTAAAAGATTTGCTGATGATATGGCGTTATTAGCAGAAGATGAGACAATACTAAGGGATATGCTACTGGAGCTAAATGACAGCTGTGAGCAGTATGGAATGAAGATAAATGTCAACAAGACGAAGACCATGGTCATAGGAAGAAAAGCAAAGGAGATAAACTTGCGAAGTGGACAGCTCAAATACTTGGGGTGTACTATAAGCAGTAACACGAGCTGCTGCCAGGAAGTCAAAAGGAGGATAGCAATGACAAAGGAAGGTTTTAATAGAAAAAGGAGCATCTTCTGCGGACCTCTGGAGAAAGAACTAAGAAAGAGACTAGTGAAGTGCTTTGTGTGGAGTGTAGCATTGTGTGGAGCAGAAACATGGAAATTACGACGAAGTGAAGAGAAGCGACTAGAAGCATTTGAAATGTAGATATGGAGAGGGATGGAGCGTGTGAAATGGACAGACAGAATAGGAAACGAAGCTGTGTTGGAAAGAGTGGGTGAAGAAAGAATGAAGCTGAAACTGATCAGAAAGAGGAAAAGGAATTGGCTGGGTCACTGGTTGAGAAGTAACTGCGTACTGAAGTATGCACTGGAAGGAATGGTGAACGGGAGAAGAGTTCGGTACAGAAGAAGATATCAGATGATAGAAGACATTAAGATATATGGGTCATATGAGAGACAAAGAGGAAGGCAGAAAATAGGAAAGACAGGAGAATGCTGGGTGTGCAGTGAAAGATCTGAATGATGAGGATGATGATAATTATGATTTTGAGGGAACCCGGACCTTGAAAAATAGTGAAAATTATTATTTATGGTTTTTCACTACGTCATATTCTCTGAATTTCCTCTATCCAACGATATATGCACTAACTAATGAGCTAGAATTTTTTATAATAATCCGCCATGTGGAGCTGGGATGTACTAAAAATTTGAAAGGTCACCTCGAAAAACAGAGAAAATTTTTATGTTTGGTTTTTACAACATTATATTCTCTGAAACTTCCTCTCTCCAACTGTATGTGAAACATATACAATTAGCAGCCGTGGCGAAAAGGCCATGGTGCGCCGAGCCACTGTGTAAGCTGCAACGTGCATAGCACCTATGGAGGGAGGCGGACAACCGAAGGGGAAGCTAATGTTTAGGACGTGTAACGAAGAAAGAAATGAACAAGAAAATATAGGACACATTATCACAACCTAAAATTAGCTGTCTTCAGAATGTCTCTGCGACAAAGTTTCAAAATCAGGAATTATGTCACTTACTGCTAGTCGTAGTTGATCACGAAGGTATTTGTCTGTCAGTCGTGATCTAAATTTGGTTTTTACTATTTTCATTGTTGAAAATAATTTTTCACAAACGTAAGTTACAGCGAACATGGCTTCAACAGAGCAAGCGAAAGAACGAAGCTTCAAATATTTATTTTTTTCCAAAGATTTGAAAAGTTCAATATCTGTCAAGTCCTTACATCTAGCTTTCATTTAACGTCACATTGTAAATCTGTGAGTTTAAATTGAAAATCTAACCGCATTATTCGTACATCTGCTGTAAAAGAATCGACGTACAGAGATGATAATGATAATGATAATGATAATAATAATAATAATAATAATAATAATAATAATAATAATAATAATAACAATAACACTTAACCTTTTAATGTTTCATCAGTAACATGTAGTAACTTATAATGCCGTTTTATGTTATACAACGGTTTTCCTAGTAATATTTGTGAACAAATCATACATTTAATATTTTCATCATATTGTAAGCAAAAGAATGCATCCTCCCATCCTACATGAAACTTTCGTTTTTTATAGAGGTACATGGTTTCGAGAGAGATATTGCGACGATACGCCACTCGCAGGTCCGAGACAAATACAAATAGAACAGAGTTTGACTCCTGTGAGTGAGAGGGTGGTGGTTGTAGGTAGGAAGCGAGAGAAAAGCACTGCGAGCCACAATGTGCTCGTGAGTCGCATTTTCGCCGCGGCTGCAATTAGCATCGGTTGAACTGGTCACAGCGAGGGATATTTGGCGAGATGAGTCCAAGGATTCATAATGTGAGTACCTTACATTCGGCTTACAGTTGGAAAAAACGTAAAAAAAAATACCCAACCAGGTTATCAGCCCAAGCGGGTTTCGAACCCACGTCCAAATGCAGTCTCGAGACACTAGTCGGATTCGCTAACGATTGAACTATACGGGTAACCATGATGATGAGGACGATGATTTGTATATCTGATTCCACTGTAGAATAATATTTTGTGAATGAATTTTGATACACATCATGTAAAGGAACAAGTCAAACATTATTTATCAATTCAAAGGCATGACGACTCAGTTACTATATAGGCCTATGTGATTACACTAGCAAATAGCACGATATTCCTGGATAATATTTTCTTTTTAAGTTAACTTCAGCTCTGAATTTCTGTTGATATTTGTGAAACAAATACCGAATACGACGTTTGATTTGAAATAACACATCAAGGGAAACATCGCAGTGATTTCCTTCTTCTTCGCCGTACGTCTGTATCGACGTATCAGGACAGCAGATGCATCTGTGTACATTGGATGCTGGACTGAATATCTGTTTGCTCTG